>NW_027254881.1:0-17500 GCF_044704955.1 Pristiophorus japonicus
CACACACACACACAGATATATATAAATATATATAGACACACACACACAGATATATATAAATATATATAGACACACCACACAGATATATATAAATATATATAGACACACACACAGATATATATATATATATATATATATATAAATATATATAGATACACACACACACAGATATATATAAATATATATAGACACACACACACAGATATATATATAAATATATATAGATACACACACACACACAGATATATATAAATATATATAGACACACACACAGATATATATATAAATATATATAGACACACACACAGATATATATATATATATATATATATAAATATATATAGATACACACACACACAGATATATATAAATATATATAGACACACACACAGATATATATAAATATATACAGATACACACACACACACACAATATATATAAATATATATAGACACACACACACACAGATATATATAAATATATATAGACACACACACACAGATATATATAAATATATATAGACACACATACAGATATATATAAATATATATAGACACACACAAAGATATATATAAATATATATAGACACACACACAGATATATATAAATATATATATACACACACACACACAGATATATATAAATATATATAGACACACACACACACAGATATATATAAATATATATATACACACACAAACACAGATATCGATAAATATATATATATACACACACACACAGATATATATAAATATATATAGACACACACACACAGATATATATAAATATATATAGACACACACACAGATATATGTAAATATATATATACACACACACACAGATATATATAAATATATATAGACACACACACACACAGATATATGTAAATATATATATAGACACACACACACAGATATATATAAATATATATAGACACACACACACACACAGATATATATAAATATATATAGACACACAGACACACAGATATATATAAATATATATATACACTCACACACAGATATATATAAATATATATATAAACACACACACACAGATATATATAAATATATATAGACACACACACACAGATATATATAAATATATATAGACACACACACACACACAGATATATATAAATATCTATATACACACACACACACAAATATATATAAATATATATAAACACACACACACAGCTATATATAAATATATAGAAACACACACACACACACACAGATATATATAAATATATATAGACACACACACACACACAGATATATATAAATATATATATACACACACACAGATATATATATATATAAATATATATAGATACACACACACACAGATATATATAAATATATATAGACACACACACAGATATATATAAATATATACAGATACACACACACACACACAATATATATAAATATATATAGACACACACACACACAGATATATAAATATATACAGACACACACACACAGATATATATAAATATATATAGACACACATACAGATATATATAAATATATATAGACACACACACACAGATATATATAAATATATATAGACACACACACAGATATATATAAATATATATAGACACACACACACACAGATATATATAAATATCTATATACACACACAAACACAGATATAGATAATATATATATATACACACACACACAGATATATATAAATATATATAGACACACACACACAGATATATATAAATATATATAGACACACACACAGATATATATAAATATATATATACACACACACACAGATATTTATAAATATATATAGACACACACACACACAGATATATATAAATATATATATAGACACACACACACACAGATATATATAAATATATATAGACACACACACAAACACAGATATATATAAATATATATAGACACACACACACACACAGATATATATAAATATATATATACACTCACACACAGATATATATAAATATATATATACACACACACACACAGATATATATAAATATATATAGACACACACACACACACAGATATATATAAATATATATAGACACACACACACACACAGATATATATAAATATCTATATACACACACACACATACAAATATATATAAATATATATAAACACACACACACAGCTATATATAAATATATATAAACACACACACACACACACAGATATATATAAATATATATAGACACACACACACACAGATATATATATAAATATATATAGACACACACACACCCAGATATATATAAATATATATATACACACACACACACAGATATATATAAATATATATATATACTCACACACAGATATATATAAATATATATATACACACACACACACAGATATATATAAATATATATAGACACACACACACAGATATATATAAATATATATAGACACACACACAGATATATATAAATATATATATACACACACACACAGATATTTATAAATATATATAGACACACACACACACAGATATATATAATTATATATATAGACACACACACACACAGATATATATAAATATATATAGACACACACACAAACACAGATATATATAAATATATATAGACACACACACACACACAGATATATATAAATATATATATACACTCACACACAGATATATATAAATATATATATACACACACACACACAGATATATATAAATATATATAGACACACACACACACACAGATATATATAAATATATATAGACACACACACACACACAGATATATATAAATATCTATATACACACACACACATACAAATATATATAAATATATATAAACACACACACACAGCTATATATAAAATATATATAAACACACACACACACACACAGATATATATAAATATATATAGACACACACACACACAGATATATATATAAATATATATAGACACACACACACCCAGATATATATAAATATATATATACACACACACACACAGATATATATAAATATATATATACACTCACACACAGATATATATAAATATATATATACACACACACACACAGATATATATAAATATATATAGACACACACACACAGATATATATAAATATATATAGACACACACACACACGCAGATATATATAAATATCTATATACACACACACACACACAAATATATATAAATATATATAGACACACATACACAGATATATATAAATATATATAAACATGCACACACACAGATACATATAAAGATATATAGACACACACACACAGCTATATATAAATATATATAAACACACACACAGATATATATAAATATATATAGACACACACACACACAGATATATATAAATATGTATAAAAACAGACACACACAGATATATATATATAAATATATATAGATACACACACACACACAGATATATATAAATATATATAGACACACACACAGATATATATATAAATATATACAGATACACACACACACAATATATATAAATATATATAGACACACACACACACAGATATATATAAATATATATAGACACACTCACACAGATATATAAATATATATAGACACACACACAGATATATATATAAATATATATAGACACACACACACAGATATATATAAATATATATAGACACACACACAGATATATATAAATATATATATACACACACACAGATATATATAAATATATATAGACACACACACAGATATATATATAAATATATATAGACACACACACACACACAGATATATATAAATATATATATACACACACACACACAGATATATATAAATATATATATATACACACACACAGAGATATATAAATATATATAGACACACACACACAGATATATATAAATATATATAGACACACACACAGATATATATAAATATATATACACACACACACACAGATATATATAAATATATATAGACACACACACACACAGATATATATAAATATATATAGACACACGCACACACAGATATATATAAATATATATAGACACACACACACACACAGATATATATAAATATATATAGACACACACACACACAGATATATATAAATATATATATACACACACACACAGATATATATAAATATATATATACACACACACAGATATATATAAATATATATAGACACACACACACAGATATATATAAATATATATAGACACACACACACACAGATATATATAAATATATATATACACACACACACACAGATATATATAAATATATATAAACACACACACAGATATATATAAATATATATATACACACACACACAGATATATATAAATACATATAGACACACACACAGATATATATAAATATGAAGAGACACACACACAGCTATATATATATATAAATATATATAGACACACACACACTCCGATATATATAAATATATATAGACGCACACAAACAGATATATACAAATATAGATACACACACACACACAGATATGTATAAATATATATAGACACACACACACAGAGATATATATAAATATATATCGACACACACACAGATATATATAAAGATAAAAAGACACACACACAGATATATATATAAATATATATAGACACACACACACACACAGATATATATAAATATATATAGACACACACACACAGATATATATATAAATATATATAGACACACACACAGATATATATATAAATATATATAGATACACACACACACACAGATATATATAAATATATATAGACACACACACAGATATATATATAAATATATACAGATACACACACACACACACAATATATATAAATATATATAGACACACACACACACAGATGTATATAAATATATATAGACACACACACACAGATATATATAAATATATATAGACACACACACAGATATATATAAATATATATAGACACACACACACAGATATATATAAATATATATAGACACACACACAGATATATATAAATATATATATGCACACACACACACAGATATATATATAAATATATATAGACACACACACACAAAGATATATATAAATATATATAGACGCACACACACACAGATATATATAAATATACATAGACACACATATACAGATATATATAAATATATATAAACACACACACACACAGATATATATAAATATATATAAACACACACACACAGATATATATAAATATATATAGACACACATACACAGATATATATAAATATATATAAACATGCACACACACAGATACATATAAAGATATATAGACACACACACACAGCTATATATAAATATATATAAACACACACACAGATATATATAAATATATATAGACACACACACACAGATATATATAAATATATATAGACACACACACACACAGATATAAGTAAATATATATATAGACACACACACACACAGATATATATAAATATATATAGACACACACACACACACAGATATATATAAATATATATAGACACACACACACACAGATATATATAAATATATATATACACTCACACACAGATATATATAAATATATATATACACACACACACACAGATATATATAAATATATATAGACACACACACACAGATATATATAAATATATATAGACACACACACACACACAGATATATATAAATATCTATGTACACACACACACACAAATATATATAAATATATATAAACACACACACACAGCTATATATAAATATATATAAACACACACACACACACACAGATATATATAAATATATATAGACACACACACACACACAGATATATATAAATATATATATACACACACACAGATATATATATATATAAATATATATAGATACACACACACACAGATATATATAAATATATATAGACACACACACAGATATATATAAATATATACAGATACACACACACACATACAATATATATAAATATATATAGACACACACACACACAGATATATAAATATATACAGACACACACACACAGACATATATAAATATATATAGACACACATACAGATATATATAAATATATATAGACACACACACACAGATATATATAAATATATATAGACACACACACAGATATATATAAATATATATACACACACACACACACAGATATATATAAATATATATAGACACACACACACACAGATATATATAAATATCTATATACACACACAAACACAGATATAGATAAATATATATATATACACACACACACAGATATATATAAATATATATAGACACACACACACAGATATATATAAATATATATAGACACACACACAGATATATATAAATATATATATACACACACACACAGATATTTATAAATATATATAGACACACACACACACAGATATATATAAATATATATATAGACACACACACACACAGATATATATAAATATATATAGACACACACACAAACACAGATATATATAAATATATATAGACACACACACACACACAGATATATATAAATATATATATACACTCACACACAGATATATATAAATATATATATACACACACACACACAGATATATATAAATATATATAGACACACACACACAGATATATATAAATATATATAGACACACACACACACACAGATATATATAAATATCTATATACACACACACACATACAAATATATATAAATATATATAAACACACACACACAGCTATATATAAATATATATAAACACACACACACACACACAGATATATATAAATATATATAGACACACACAC
Source organism: Pristiophorus japonicus (assembly GCF_044704955.1). NCBI lineage: Eukaryota > Metazoa > Chordata > Chondrichthyes > Pristiophoridae > Pristiophorus > Pristiophorus japonicus. Next base: position 6,802 of record NW_027254881.1, read on the forward strand.
ACAGATATATATATAAATATATATAGACACACACACACACAGATATATATAAATATATATATACACACACACACACAGATATATATAAATATATATATACACTCACACACAGATATATATAAATATATATATACACACACACACACAGATATATATAAATATATATAGACACACACACACAGATATATATAAATATATATAGACACACACACACACGCAGATATATATAAATATCTATATACACACACACACACACAAATATATATAAATATATATAAACACACACACACAGCTATATATAAATATATATAAACACACACACACACACACAGATATATATAAATATATATAGACACACACAAACAGCTATATATATAAATATATAGACACACCTACACAGATATATATAAATATATATAAACACACACACACAATATATATAAATATATATAGACACACACACAGATATATATAAATATATATATATACACACACACAGATATATATAAATATATATAGACACACACACAGATATATATAAATATATATAGACACACACACACACAGATATATATAACTATATATATACACACACACACAGATATATATAAATATATATAGACACACACACACACAGATATATATAAATATATATAGACACACACACACACAGATATATATAAATATATATATACACACACACACACAGATATATATAAATATATATAAACACACACACAGATATATATAAATATACATAGACACACATACACAGATATATATAAATATATATAAACACACACACACAGATATATATAAATATATATAAACACACACACACAGATATATATAAATATATATAGACACACATACACAGATATATATAAATATATATAAACATGCACACACACAGATACATATAAAGATATATAGACACACACACACACAGCTATATATAAATATATATAAACACACACACAGATATATATAAATATATATAGACACACACACACACAGATATATATAAATATGTATAAAAACAGACACACACAGATATATATATAAATATATATAGATACACACACACACACAGATATATATAAATATATATAGACACACACACAGATATATATATAAATATATACAGATACACACACACACAATATATATAAATATATATAGACACACACACACACAGATATATATAAATATATATAGACACACTCACACAGATATATAAATATATATAGACACACACACAGATATATATAAATATATATAGACACACACACACAGATATATATAAATATATATAGACACACACAGATATATATAAATATATATATACACACACACAGATATATATAAATATATATAGACACACACACAGATATATATATATAAATATATATAGACACACACACACACACACAGATATATATAAATATATATATACACACACACACACAGATATATATAAATATATATATATACACACACACAGAGATATATAAATATATATAGACACACACACACAGATATATATAAATATATATAGACACACACACAGATATATATAAATATATATACACACACACACACAGATATATATAAATATATATAGACACACACACACACAGATATATATAAATATATATAGACACACGCACACACAGATATATATAAATATATATAGACACACACACACACACAGATATATATAAATATATATAGACACACACACACACAGATATATATAAATATATACATACACACACACACAGATATATATAAATATATATATACACACACAGATATATTTAAATATATATAGACACACACACACAGATATATATAAATATATATAGACACACACACACACAAGATATATATAAATATATATATACACACACACACACAGATATATATAAATATATATAAACACACACACAGATATATATAAATATATATATACACACACACACAGATATATATAAATACATATAGACACACACACGATATATATAAATATGTAGAGACACACACACAGCTATATATATATATAAATATATATAGACACACACACACTCCGATATATATAATTATATATAGACGCACACAAACAGAGATATATACAAATATAGATACACACACACACACAGATATGTATAAATATATATAGACACACACACACAGAGATATATATAAATATATATCGACACACACACAGATATATATAAAGATAAAAAGACACTCACACAGATATATATATAAATATATATAGACACACACACACACAGATATATAAAAATATATATAGACACACACACACAGATATATATAAATATATATAGACACACACACACAGATATATATAAATATATATAGACACACACACACAGATATATATAAATATATATAGACACACACACAGATATATATATAAATATATATAGATACACACACACACACAGATATATATAAATATATAGAGACACACACACAGATATATATAAATATATACAGATACACACATACACACACAATATATATAAATATATATAGACACACACACACACAGATGTATATAAATATATATAGACACACACACACAGATATATATAAATATATATAGACACACACACAGATATATATAAATATATATAGACACACACACACAGATATATATAAATATATATAGACACACACACAGATATATATAAATATATATATGCACACACACACACAGATATATATATAAATATATATAGACACACACACACACAGATATATATAAATATATATAGACGCACACACACACACAGATATATATAAATATACATAGACACACATACACAGATATATATAAATATATATAAACACACACACACACAGATATATATAAATATATATAAACACACACACACAGATATATATAAATATATATAGACACACATACACAGATATATATAAATATATATAAACATGCACACACACAGATACATATAAAGATATATAGACACACACACACAGCTATATATAAATATATATAAACACACACACAGATATATATAAATATATATAGACACACACACACACAGATATATATAAATATGTATAAAAACAGACACACACAGATATATATATAAATATATATAGATACACACACACACACAGATATATATAAATATATATAGACACACACACAGATATATATATAAATATATACAGATACACACACACACAATATATATAAATATATATAGACACACACACACACAGATATATATAAATATATATATACACACACACAGAGATATATAAATATATATAGACACACACACACAGATATATATAAATATATATAGACACACACACAGATATATATAAATATATATACACACACACACACAGATATATATAAATATATATAGACACACACACACACAGATATATATAAATATATATCGACACACGCACACACATATATATATAAATATATATAGACACACACACACACACAGATATATATAAATATATATAGACACACACACACACAGATATATATAAATATATATATACACACACACACAGATATATATAAATATATATATACACACACACAGATATATATAAATATATATAGACACACACAGATATATATAAATATATATAGACACACACACACACAGATATATATAAATATATATAGACACACACACACACAGATATATATAAATATATATAGACACACACACACAGATATATATAAATATATATAGACACACACACACACAGATATATATAAATATATATATACACACACACACACAGATATATATAAATATATATATACACACACACACAGATATATATAAATATATATAGACACACACACACAGATATATATAAATATATATAGACACACACACACACAGATATATATAAATATATATAGACACACACACACACAGATATATATAAATATATATAGACACACACACACAGATATATATAAATATATATAGACACACACACACAGATATATATAAATATATATAGACACACACTATCTCTCTATGATATATATAAATATATATAGACACACACCCACAGATATATATAAATATATATAGACAATACTATCTCTCATGATCTATATAAATATATATAGACACACACACACAGATATATATAAATATATATAGACACACACACACACAGATATATATAAATATATATAGACACACACCCACAGATATATATAAATATATATAGACATATATATAAATATATATAGATACACACACACACACAGATATATATAAATATATATAGACACACACACAGATATATATAAATATATACAGATACACACACACACACACAATATATATAAATATATATAGACACACACACACACAGATGTATATAAATATATATAGACACACACACACAGATATATATAAATATATATAGACACACACACAGATATATATAAATATATATAGACACACACACACAGATATATATAAATATATATAGACACACACACAGATATATATAAATATATATATGCACACACACACACACAGATATATATATAAATATATATAGACACACACACACACAGATATATATAAATATATATAGACGCACACACACACACAGATATATATAAATATATATATACACACACACACAGATATATATAAATATATATAGACACACACACACAGATATATATATAAATATATATAGACACACACACACACAGATATATATAAATATATATATACACACACACACACACAGATATATATAAATATATATAGACACACACACACACAGATATATATAAATATATATATACACACACACACACAGATATATATAAATATATATAAACACACACACAGATATATATAAATATATATAGACACACATACACAGATATATATAAATATATATAGACACACACACAGATATATATAAATATATACAGATACACACACACACACACAATATATATAAATATATATAGACACACACACACACAGATGTATATAAATATATATAGACACACACACACAGATATATATAAATATATATAGACACACACACAGATATATATAAATATATATAGACACACACACACAGATATATATAAATATATATAGACACACACACAGATATATATAAATATATATATGCACACACACACACAGATATATATATAAATATATAGACACACACACACACAGATATATATAAATATATATAGACGCACACACACACACAGATATATATAAATATATATATACACACACACACAGATATATATAAATATATATAGACACACACACACAGATATATATATAAATATATATAGACACACACACACACAGATATATATAAATATATATATACACACACACACACACAGATATATATAAATATATATAGACACACACACACACAGATATATATAAATATATATATACACACACACACACAGATATATATAAATATATATAAACACACACACAGATATATATAAATATATATAGACACACATACACAGATATATATAAATATATATAAACACACACACACACATATATATATAAATATATATAGACACACACACACACAGATATATATAAATATATATACACACACACACACACAGATATATATATAAATATATATAGACACACACACACACAGATATATATATAAATATATATAGAAACACACACACAGATATGTATAAATATATATAGACACACACACAGATATATATAAATATATATACACACACACACAGATATATATAAATATATATAGACACACACACACACAGATATATATAAATGTATATAGACACACACACACACAGATATATATAAATATATATAGACACACACACACACACACAGATATATATAAATATATATAGACACACACACACAGATATATATAAATATATATATACACACACACACAGATATATATAATTATATATATATACACACACACACACAGATATATATAAATATATATAGACACACACACACAGATATATATAAATATATATAGACACACACACACACAGATATATATAAATATCTATATACACACACACACACACAGATATATATAAATATATATAAACACACACACACAGCTATATATAAATATATATAAACACACACACACACAGATATATATAAATATATATAGACACACACACACAAACAGATATATATATAAATATATAGACACACATACACAGATATATATAAATATATATAAACACACACACACACAGATATATATATATAAATATATATAGACACACACACAGATATATATAAATATATATATCCACACACACACAGATATATATAAATATATATAGACACACACACACACAGATATATATAAAGAAATATATACACACACACACAGATATATATAAATATATGTATACACACACACAGATATATATAAATATATATAGACACACACACACAGATATATATAAATATATATAGACACACACACACAGATATATATAAATATATATATACACACACACACACAGATATATATAAATATATATAAACACACACACAGATATATATAAATACATATATACACACACACACAGATATATATAAACATATATAGACACACACACACAGATATATATAAATATATATATACACACACACACACAGATATATATAAATATATATAAACACACACACAGATATATATAAATATATATAGACACACATACACAGATATATATAAATATATATAAACACAGACACACACACACAGATATATATAAATATATATAAACACACACACACAGATATATATAAATATATATAAACACACACACAGATATATATAAATATATATAGACACACATACACAGATATATATAAATATATATAAACATGCACACACACAGATACATATAAAGATATATAGACACACACACACAGCTACATATAAATATATATAAACACACACACAGATATATATAAATATATATAGACACACACACACACAGATATATATAAATATGTATAAAAACAGACACACACAGATATATATATAAATATATATAGATACACACACACACACAGATATATATAAATATATATAGACACACACACAGATATATATAAATATATACAGATACACACACACACACAATATATATAAATATATATAGACACACACACAGATATATATAAATATATATAGACACACTCACACAGATATATATAAATATATATAGACACACACACAGATATATATAAATATATATAGACACACACACACAGATATATATATAAATATATATAGACACACACACAGATATATATAAATATATATATACACACACACAGATATATATAAATACATATAGACACACACACAGATATATATAAATATGTAGAGACACACACACAGCTATATATATATATAAATATATATAGACACACACACACTCCGATATATATAAATATATATAGACGCACACAAACAGATATATACAAATATAGATACACACACACACACAGATATGTATAAATATATATAGACACACACACACAGAGATATATATAAATATATATCGACACACACACAGATATATATAAAGATAAAAAGACACACACACAGATATATATATAAATATATATAGACACACACACACACAGATATATAAAAATATATATAGACACACACACACAGATATATATAAATATATATAGACACACACACACACAGATATATATAAATATATATAGACACACACACACAGATATATATAAATATATATAGACACACACACAGATATATATATAAATATATATAGATACACACACACACACAGATATATATATAAATATATATAGACACACACACAGATATATATAAATATATACAGATACACACACACACACACAATATATATAAATATATATAGACACACACACACACAGATGTATATAAATATATATAGACACACACACACAGATATATATAAATATATATAGACACACACACAGATATATATAAATATATATAGACACACACACACAGATATATATAAATATATATAGACACACACACAGATATATATAAATATATATATACACACACACACGCAGATATATATATATAAATATATATAGACACACACACACACAGATATATATAAATATATATAGACGCACACACACACAGATATATATAAATATATATATACACACACACACAGATATATATAAATATATATAGACACACACACACAGATATATATATAAATATATATAGACACACACACACAGATATATATAAATATATATATACACACACACACACACAGATATATATAAATATATATAGACACACACACACACAGATATATATAAATATATATATACACACACACACACAGATATATATAAATATATATAAACACACACACAGATATATATAAATATATATAGACACACATACACAGATATATATAAATATATATAAACACACACACACACATATATATATAAATATATATAGACACACACACACACAGATATATATAAATATATATAGAAACACACACACAGATATGTATAAATATATATAGACACACACACAGATATATATAAATATATATACACACACACACAGATATATATAAATATATATAGACACACACACACACAGATATATATAAATATATATAGACACACACACACACAGATATATATAAATATATATAGACACACACACACAGATATATATAAATATATATAGACACACACACACACAGATATATATAAATATATATATACACACACACACAGATATATATAATTATATATATACACACACACACACAGATATATATAAATATATATAGACACACACACACAGATATATATAAATATATATAGACACACACACACACAGATATATATAAATATCTATATACACACACACACATACAGATATATATAAATATATATAAACACACACACACACAGCTATATATAAATATATATAAACACACACACACACAGATATATATAAATATATATAGACACACACACACAAACAGATATATATATAAATATATAGACACACATACACAGATATATATAAATATATATAAACACACACACACACAGATATATATAAATATATATAGACACACACACAGATATATATATATATATATAAATATATATATACACACACACACAGATATATATAAATATATATAGACACACACACACACAGATATATATAAATATATATATACACACACACACAGATATATATAAATATATGTATACACACACACAGATATATATAAATATATATAGACACACACACACAGATATATATAAATATATATAGACACACACACACAGATATATATAAATATATATATACACACACACACACAGATATATATAAATATATATAAACACACACACAGATATATATAAATATATATATACACACACACACAGATATATATAAATATATATAGACACACACACACAGATATATATAAATATATATACACACACACACACAGATATATATAAATATATATAAACACACACACAGATATATATAAATATATATATACACACACACACAGATATATATAAATACATATAGACACACACACAGATATATATAAATATATATAGAGACACGCAGACACAGATATATAAAAAAAACACACACACACAGATATATATAAATATATATAGACACACACACAGATATATATAAATATATATAGACACACGCAGACACAGATATATATATAAAGACACACACACAGATATATATAAATATGTAGAGACACACACACAGCTATATACATATATAAATATATATAGACACACACACACTCCGATATATATAAATATATATAGACGCACACAAACAGATATATACAAATATAGATACACACACACACACAGATATGTATAAATATATACAGACACACACACACAGAGATATATATAAATATATATCGACACACACACAGATATATATAAAGATAAAAAGACACACACACAGATATATATATAAATATATATAGACACACACACACACAGATATATAAAAATATATATAGACACACACACACAGATATATATAAATATATATAGACACACACACACACAGATATATATAAATATATATAGACACACACACACAGATATATATAAATATATATAGACACACACACAGATATATATATAAATATATATAGATACACACACACACACAGATATATATAAATATATATAGACACACACACAGTTATATATATAAATATATACAGATACACACACACACACACAATATATATAAATATATATAGACACACACACACACAGATGTATATAAATATATATAGACACACACACACAGATATATATAAATATATATAGACACACACACAGATATATATAAATATATATAGACACACACACACAGATATATATAAATATATATAGACACACACACAGATATATATAAATATATATATACACACACACAGATATATATATAAATATATATAGACACACACACACACAGATATATATAAATATATATAGACACACACACACACACA
>NW_027254881.1:27500-32500 GCF_044704955.1 Pristiophorus japonicus
AGATATATATAAATATATATAGACACACACACACACAGATATATATAAATATATATAAACACACACACAGATATATATAAATATATATAGACACACATACACAGATATATATAAATATATATAAACACACACACACACAGATATATATAAATATATATAAACACACACACACAGATATATATAAATATATATAGACACACATACACAGATATATATAAATATATATAAACATGCACACACACAGATACATATAAAGATATATAGACACACACACACAGCTATATATAAATATATATAAACACACACACAGATATATATAAATATATATAGACACACACACACACAGATATATATAAATATGTATAAAAACAGACACACACAGATATATATATAAATATATATAGATACACACACACACACAGATATATATAAATATATATAGACACACACACAGATATATATAAATATATACAGATACACACACACACAATATATATAAATATATATAGACACACACACACACAGATATATATAAATATATATAGACACACTCACACAGATATATATAAATATATATAGACACACACACAGATATATATAAATATATATAGACACACACACACAGATATATATAAATATATATAGACACACACACAGATATATATAAATATATATATACACACACACAGATATATATAAATATATATAGACACACACACACAGATATATATATAAATATATATAGACACACACACACACACAGATATATATAAATATATATATACACACACACACAGATATATATAAATATATATATATACACACACACAGAGATATATAAATATATATTGACACACACACACAGATATATATAAATATATATAGACACACACACAGATATATATAAATATATATACACACACACACACAGATATATATATATATAAATATATATAGACACACACACACTCCGATATATATAAATATATATAGACGCACACAAACAGATATATACAAATATAGATACACACACACACACAGATATGTATAAATATATATAGACACACACACACAGAGATATATATAAATATATATCGACACACACACAGATATATATAAAGATAAAAAGACACACACACAGATATATATATAAATATATATAGACACACACACACACAGATATATAAAAATATATATAGACACACACACACAGATATATATAAATATATATAGACACACACACACACAGATATATATAAATATATATAGACACACACACACAGATATATATAAATATATATAGACACACACACAGATATATATATAAATATATATAGATACACACACACACACAGATATATATAAATATATATAGACACACACACAGATATATATAAATATATACAGATACACACACACACACACAATATATATAAATATATATAGACACACACACACACAGATGTATATAAATATATATAGACACACACACACAGATATATATAAATATATATAGACACACACACAGATATATATATAATTATATATAGACACACACACACAGATATATATAAATATATATAGACACACACACAGATATATATAAATATATATATACACACACACACACAGATATATATATAAATATATATAGACACACACACACACAGATATATATAAATATATATAGACGCACACACACACACAGATATATATAAATATATATATACACACACACACAGATATATATAAATATATATAGACACACACACACAGATATATATATAAATATATATAGACACACACACACACAGATATATATAAATATATATATACACACACACACACACAGATATATATAAATATATATAGACACACACACACACAGATATATATAAATATATATATACACACACACACACGGATATATATAAATATATATAAACACACACACAGATATATATAAATATATATAGACACACATACACAGATATATATAAATATATATAAACACACACACACACATATATATATAAATATATATAGACACACACACACACAGATATATATAAATATATATACACACACACACACAGATATATATATAAATATATATAGACACACACACACACAGATATATATATAAATATATATAGAAACACACACACAGATATGTATAAATATATATAGACACACACACAGATATATATAAATATATATACACACACACACAGATATATATAAATATATATAGACACACACACACACAGATATATATAAATGTATATAGACACACACACACACAGATATATATAAATATATATAGACACACACACACACACACAGATATATATAAATATATATAGACACACACACACACAGATATATATAAATATATATATACACACACACACAGATATATATAATTATATATATATACACACACACACACAGATATATATAAATATATATAGACACACACACACAGATATATATAAATATATATAGACACACACACACACAGATATATATAAATATCTATATACACACACACACACACAGATATATATAAATATATATAAACACACACACACAGCTATATATAAATATATATAAACACACACACACACAGATATATATAAATATATATAGACACACACACACAAACAGATATATATATATAAATATATAGACACACATACACAGATATATATAAATATATATAAACACACACACACACATATATATATATAAATATATATAGACACACACACAGATATATATAAATATATATATCCACACACACACAGATATATATAAATATATATAGACACACACACACACAGATATATATAAATATATATATACACACACACACAGATATATATAAATATATGTATACACACACACAGATATATATAAATATATATAGACACACACACACAGATATATATAAATATATATAGACACACACACACAGATATATATAAATATATATATACACACACACATACAGATATATATAAATATATATAAACACACACACAGATATATATAAATACATATATACACACACACACTGATATATATAAATATATATAGACACACACACACAGATATATATAAATATATATATACACACACACACACAGATATATATATAAATATATATAGACACACATACACAGATATATATAAATATATATAAACATGCACACACACAGATACATATAAAGATATATAGACACACACACACAGCTATATATAAATATATATAAACACACACACAGATATATATATAAATATATATAAATATATATAAACACACAGATATATATAAATATGTATAAAAACAGACACACACAGATATATATATATAAATATATATAGATACACTCACACACACAGATATATATAAATATATATAGACACACACACAGATATATATAAATATATACAGATACACACACACACAATATATATAAATATATATAGACACACACACACACAGATATATATAAATATATATAGACACACTCACACAGATATATATAAATATATATAGACACACACACAGATATATATAAATATATATAGACACACACACACAGATATATATATAAATATATATAGACACACACACAGATATATATAAATATATATATACACACACACAGATATATATAAATATATATAGACACACACACACAGATATATATATAAATATATATAGACACACACACACACACAGATATATATAAATATATATATACACACACACACACAGATATATATAAATATATATATATACACACACACAGAGATATATAAATATATATAGACACACACACACAGATATATATAAATATATATAGACACACACACACAGATATATATAAATATATATAGACACACACACACACAGATATATATAAATATCTATATACACACACACACACACAGATATATATAAATATATATAAACACACACACACAGCTATATATAAATATATATAAACACACACACACACAGATATATATAAATATATATAGACACACACACACAAACAGATATATATATATAAATATATAGACACACATACACAGATATATATAAATATATATAAACACACACACACACAGATATATATATAAATATATATAGACACACACACAGATATATATAAATATATATATCCACACACACACAGATATATATAAATATATATAGACACACACACACACAGATATATATAAATATATATATACACACACACACAGATATATATAAATATATGTATACACACACACAGATATATATAAATATATATAGACACACACACACAGATATATATAAATATATATAGACACACACACACAGATATATATATAAATATATATATACACACACACACACAGATATATATAAATATATATAAACACACACACAGATATATATAAATACATATATACACACACACACAGATATATATAAATATATATAGACACACACACACAGATATATATAAATATATATATACACACACACACACAGATATATATAAATATATATAAACACACACACAGATATATATAAATATATATAGACACACATACACAGATATATATAAATATATATAAACACACACACACACACAGATATATATAAATATATATAAACACACACACACAGATATATATAAATATATATAGACACACATACACAGATATATATAAATATATATAAACATGCACACACACAGATACATATAAAGATATATAGACACACACACACAGCTATATATAAATATATATAAACACACACACAGATATATATAAATATATATAGACACACACACACACAGATATATATAAATATGTATAAAAACAGACACACACAGATATATATATATAAATATATATAGATACACACACACACACAGATATATATAAATATATATAGACACACACACAGATATATATAAATATATACAGATACA
>NW_027254881.1:42500-45000 GCF_044704955.1 Pristiophorus japonicus
GATATGTATAAATATATATAGACACACACACACAGAGATATATATAAATATATATCGACACACACACAGATATATATAAAGATAAAAAGACACACACACAGATATATATATAAATATATATAGACACACACACACACAGATATATAAAAATATATATAGACACACACACACAGATATATATAAATATATATAGACACACACACACACAGATATATATAAATATATATAGACACACACACACAGATATATATAAATATATATAGACACACACACACACACAGATATATATATAAATATATATAGATACACACACACACACAGATATATATAAATATATATAGACACACACACAGATATATATAAATATATACAGATACACACACACACACACAATATATATAAATATATATAGACACACACACACACAGATGTATATAAATATATATAGACACACACACACAGATATATATAAATATATATAGACACACACACAGATATATATAATTATATATAGACACACACACACAGATATATATAAATATATATAGACACACACACAGATATATATAAATATATATATACACACACACACACAGATATATATATAAATATATATAGACACACACACACACAGATATATATAAATATATATAGACGCACACACACACACAGATATATATAAATATATATATACACACACACACAGATATATATAAATATATATAGACACACACACACAGATATATATATAAATATATATAGACACACACACACACAGATATATATAAATATATATATACACACACACACACACAGATATATATAAATATATATAGACACACACACACACAGATATATATAAATATATATATACACACACAAACACAGATATATATAAATATATATAAACACACACACAGATATATATAAATATATATAGACACACATACACACAGATATATATATATATAAATATATATAGAAACACACACACAGATATGTATAAATATATATAGACACACACACAGATATATATAAATATATATACACACACACACAGATATATATATAAATATATATAGACACACACACACACAGATATATATAAATGTATATAGACACACACACACACAGATATATATAAATATATATAGACACACACACACACACACAGATATATATAAATATATATAGACACACACACACACAGATATATATAAATATATATATACACACACACACAGATATATATAATTATATATATATACACACACACACACAGATATATATAAATATATATAGACACACACACACAGATATATATAAATATATATAGACACACACACACACAGATATATATAAATATCTATATACACACACACACACACAGATATATATAAATATATATAAACACACACACACAGCTATATATAAATATATATAAACACACACACACACAGATATATATAAATATATATAGACACACACACACAAACAGATATATATATAAATATATAGACACACATACACAGATATATATAAATATATATAAACACACACACACACAGATATATATATAAATATATATAGACACACACACAGATATATATAAATATATATATCCACACACACACAGATATATATAAATATATATAGACACCCACACACACACATATATATATAAATATATATATACACACACACACAGATATATATAAATATATGTATACACACACACAGATATATATAAATATATATAGACACACACACACAGATATATATAAATATATATAGACACACACACACAGATATATATAAATATATATATACACACACACACACAGATATATATAAATATATATAAACACACACACAGATATATATAAATACATATATACACACACACAGATCTATATAAATATATTTTGACACACACACACAGATATATATAAATATATATATACACACACACACACAGATATATATAAATATATATAAACACACACACAGATATATATAAATATATATAGACACACATACACAGATATATATAAATATATATAAACACACACACACACACACAGATATATATAAATATATATAAACACACACACACAGATATATATAAATATATATAGACACACATACACAGATATATATAAATATATATAAACATGCACACACACAGATACATATAAAGATATATAGACACACACACACAGCTATATATAAATATATATAAACACACACACAGATATATATAAATATATATAGACACACACACACACAGATATATATAAATATGTATAAAAACAGACACACACAAATATATATATAAATATATATAGATACACACACACACACAGATATATATAAATATATATAGACACACACACAGATATATATAAATATATACAGATACACACACACACAATATATATAAATATATATAGACACACACACACACAGATATATATAAATATATATAGACACACTCACA
>NW_027254881.1:57500-62500 GCF_044704955.1 Pristiophorus japonicus
TATATATAAATATATATAGACACACTTGGACACAGATATATATATAAATATATAAAGACACACACACAAAGATATATATAAATATGTATAGACACACACACAGCTATATATATATATATAAATATATAGACACACACACACTCCGATATATATAAATATATATAGACACACACACACAGATATATACAAATATAGATACACACACACACAGATATGTATAAATATATATAGACACACACACACTCCGATATATATAAATATTTATAGACACACACACACAGATATATACAAATATAGATACACACACACACACAGATATGTATAAATATATATAGACACACACACACACAGATATATATCAAGATAAAAATACACACACACAGATATATATATAAATATATATAGACATACACACACAGATATATATACATATATATAGACACACACACACAGATATATATAAATATATATAGACAGACACACAGCTATATATATATATAAATATATATAGACACACACACACACAGATATATATAAATATATAGACACACACACACACACAGATATATATATATATATAAATATATATAGACACACACACACTCCGATATATATAAATATATATAGACACACACACACAGATATATACAAATATAGATACACACTCACATACAGATATGTATAAATATATATAGACACACACACACAGATATATATGAAGATACAAATACACACACACAGATATATATATAAATATATATAGACACACACACACAGATATATATAAATATATATAGACACACACACAGCTATATATATATATATAAATATATATAGACATACACACACACACAGATATATATAAATATATAGACACACACACACACAGATATATATATATATATAAATATATATAGACACACACATACACAGATATATATAAATATATATAGCCACACACACAGGTATATATATATATATAAATATATATAGACACACACACAGATATATATAAATATATATAGATACACACACACACAGATATATATAAAGATAAAAAGACACACACACAGATATATATATATAAATATATACAGACACACACACACAGAAATATATAAATATATATAGACACACACACACAGATATAGATAAATATATATAGACACACACACACAGATATATATTAAGATATATCGACACACACACAGATATATATATATATGTATATAAATATATATAGACACACACACAAACAGATATATATATAAATATATGCAGACACACACACACACACATATATATAATTATCTATAGACACACACACAGATATATATATATATATATATGTAAATATATATAGACACACACACACACAGATATATATAAATATATATAGACACACACGCACAGATATATATATAAATATATATAGACACACACACACACAGATATATATAAATATATATAGACACACACACAGATATATATATATAAATATATATAGACACGTACACACAGATATAGATAAATATATATAGACCAACACACAGATATATATAAATATATATAGACACACACACACTCAGATATATATATAAATATATATTGACACACACGCACAGATATATATAAATATATACAGATACACACACACACAATATATATAAATATATATGGACACACACACACACAGATATATATATAAATATATATAGACACACACACACAGATATATATTAATATATGTAGACACACACACAGATATATATAAATATTTATAGACACACACACACAGATATATATAAATATATATAGACACACACACACAGATATATACAAATATAGATACACACAGAGATATATATAAATATATATACACACACACACACACACACACACAGATGTATATATAAATATTTATACACACACACACAGATATATATAAATATATATCGACAAACACACACAGATATATATATAAATATATATAGACACACACACAGATATATATAAATATATATAGACACACACACAGATATATATAAATATATATAGACACACTTGGACACAGATATATATATAAATATATAAAGACACACACACAAAGATATATATAAATATGTATAGACACACACACAGCTATATATATATATATATATTAATATATAGACACACACACACTCCGATATATATAAATATATATAGACACACACACACAGATATATACAAATATAGATACACACACACACACAGATATGTATAAATATATATAGACACACACACACTCCGATATATATAAATATATATAGACACACACACACAGATATATACAAATATAGATACACACACACACACACAGATATGTATAAATATATATAGACACACACACACACAGATATATATCAAGATAAAAATACACACACACAGATATATATATAAATATATATAGACATACACACACAGATATATATACATATATAGACACACACACACACACAGATATATATATATATAAATATATATAGACACACACACACTCCGATATATATAAATATATATAGACACACACACACAGATATATACAAATATAGATACACACTCACATACAGATATGTATAAATATATATAGACACACACACACAGATATATATGAAGATACAAATACACACACACAGATATATATATAAATATATATTGACACACACACACAGATATATATATAAATATATATAGACACACACACACAGATATATATAAATATATATTGACACACACACACAGATATATATAAATATATATAGACACACACACACACAGATATATATAAATATATATACACACACATACAGATATATATATAAATATATATAGACACACACACACAGATATATATTAATATATATAGACACACACACACACAGATATATATAAATATACACACACAGACACACAAACACAGATATATATATATAAAAATATATAGACACACACACACAGATATATACAAATATAGATACACACAGAGATATATATAAATATATATACACACACACACACACACACACACACACACACACAGATGTATATATAAATATTTATACACACACACACAGATATATATAAATATATATCGACAAACACACACAGATATATATAAATATATATAGACACACACACAGATATATATAAATATATATAGACACACACACAGATATATACAAATATATATAGACACACTTGGACACAGATATATATATAAATATATAAAGACACACACACAAAGATATATATAAATATGTATAGACACACACACAGCTATATATATATATATATAAATATATAGACACACACACACAAAGATATGTATAAATATATATAGACACACACACACACAGATATATATCAAGATAAAAATACACACACACAGATATATATATAAATATATATAGACATACACACACAGATATATATACATATATATAGACACACACACACAGATATATATAAATATATATAGACACACACACAGCTATATATATATATAAATATATATAGACACACACACACACAGATATATATAAATATATAGACACACACACACACACACAGATATATATATATATATATATATAAATATATATAGACACACACACACTCCGATATATATAAATATATATAGACACACACACACAGATATATACAAATATAGATACACACACACATGCAGATATGTATAAATATATATAGACACACACACACAGATATATATGAAGATAAAAATACACACAACAGATATATATATATAAATATATATAGACACACACACACAGATATATATAAATATATATAGACACACACACAGCTATATATATATATATATAAATATATATAGACATACACACACACAGATATATATAAATATATAGACACACACACACACAGATATATATATATATAAATATATATAGACACACACATACACAGATATATATAAATATATATAGACACACACACAGGTATATATATATATATATAAATATATATAGACACACACACACAGATATATATAAATATATATAGACACACACACAGCTATATATATATATATATATATAAATATATATAGACATACACACACACACAGATATATATAAATATATAGACACACACACACACAGATATATATATATATAAATATATATAGACACACACATACACAGATATATATAAATATATATAGACACACACACAGGTATATATATATATATATAAATATATATAGACACACACACAGATATATATATAAATATATACAGACACACACACACACAGATATATATATAAATATATATTGACACACACACACAGATATATATAAATATATATAGACACACACACAGATATATATATAAATATATATAGACACACACACACAGAAATATATAAATATATATAGACACACACACACACAGATATATATAAAGATAAAAAGACACACACACAGATATATATATATAAATATATATAGATACACACAAACACATATATATAAATATATATAGACACACACACACAGAAATATATAAATATATATAGACACACACACACAGATATATATAAATATATATAGACACACACACACAGATATAGATAAATATATATAGACACACACACACACACAGATATATATTAAGATATATCGACACACACACAGATATATATATATATATATATAAATATATATAGACACACACACAAACAGATATATATATAAATATATGTAGACACACACACATATATATAATTATCTATAGACACACACACAGATACATATATATATGTAAATATATATAAATATATATAGACACACACACAGATATATGTATAAATATATATGGACACACACACACAGATATATATATAAATATATATAGACACACACACACATATATATATAAATATATATAGACACACACACACAGAAATATATAAATATA
>NW_027254881.1:70000-72500 GCF_044704955.1 Pristiophorus japonicus
ATATAAATATATATATAGACACACACACACACAGATATATATACATATATATAGACACACACACACACAGCTATATATAAATATATATAAACACACACACAGATATATATAAATATATATAGACACACACACACACAGATATATATAAATATATATAGACACACACCCAGATATATATATATATAAATATATATAGACACACACACACATATATATATAAATATATATAGACACACACACACAGAAATATATAAATATATATAGACACACACACACACAGATATATATAAAGATAAAAAGACACACACACAGATATATATATAAATATATATAGATACACACAAACACATATACATAATTATATATAGACACACACACACAGAAATATATAAATATATATAGACACACACACACACAGATATATATAAATATATATAGACACACACACACACAGATATATATTAAGATATATCGACACACACACAGATATATATATATATAAATATATATAGACACACACACAAACAGATATATATAAATATATGTAGACACACACACACACATATATATAATTATATATAGACACACACACAGATATATATATATATGTAAATATATATAGACACACACACACACAGATATATATAAATATATATAGACACACACGCACAGATATATATATAAATATATATAGGCACACACACACACACACAGATATATATAAAGATAAAAAGACACACAAACAGATATATATAAATATATGTAGACACACACAAACACATATATATAAATATATATAGACACACACACACAGAAATATATAAATATATATAGACACACACACACACAGATATATATAAATATATATAGACACACACACAGATATATATATATAAATATATATAGACACACACACACAGATATAGATAAATATATATAGACCCACACACAGATATATATAAATATATATAGACACACACACACACAGATATATATATAAATATATATTGACACACACACACAGATATATATCAATATATATCGACACACACACACACAGATATATATAAATATATATAGACACACACACACAGATATATAAATATAAATAGACGCACACACACAGATATATATAAATATATATAGACACACACACAGATACATATAAATATATACAGATACACACACACACAATATATATAAATATATATGGACACACACACACACAGATATATATAAATATATATAGACACACACACACAGATATATATAAATATATATAGACACACATACAGATATATATAAAAATATATAGACACACACACACACATATATGTACAAATATATATAGACACACACACACAGATATATATAAATATATATAGACACACACACAGATATATATAAATATATATAGACACACACACACAGATATATATATAAATATATATAGACACACACACAGATATATGTATAAATATATATAGACACACACACACAGATATATATAAATATATATAGACACACACACAGATATATATATAAATATATATTGACACATACACACAGACATATATAAATATACATAGACACACACACACACACAGATATATATAAATATAGATACACACACACACACAGATATATATATATAAATATATATAGACACACACACCGATATATATAAATATATATTGACACACGCACACAGATATATATAAATATATATAGACGCACACACAGATATATATATAAATATATATAGATACACACACACACACAGATATATATAAATATATATAGACACACACACACACAGATATATATAAATATATATAGACACACACACACACAGATATATATAAATATATATAGACACACACACAAATATATATAAATATATATATACACACACACACACAGATATTTATAAATATATAGACACACACACACAGATATATATAAATATATATACACACACACACACAGATATATATAAATATATACAGACACACACACACACAGATATATATAAATATATATATACACACACACACACAAACAGATATATATAAATATATATCGACACACACACACAGATATATATAAATATATATAGACACACACACACACAGATATATATAAATATATATATACCACACACACACAGATATATATAAATATATATAGACACACACACACACAGATATATATAAATATATATAGACACACACACAGATATATATAAATATATATATATACACACACTCACACAGATATAGATAAATATATATCGACACACACACACACAGATATATATAAATATATATATACACACACACACACACACACAGATATATATAAATAGATATAAACACACACACACAGCTATATATATAAATATATATAGACACATACAAAGATATATATAAATATATATATACACACACACACAGATATATATAAATATATATAGACACAAATACACAGATATATATAA
>NW_027254881.1:75000-149395 GCF_044704955.1 Pristiophorus japonicus
ACAGATATATATAAATATATATCGACACACACACACAGATATATATAAATATATATAGACACACACACACACAGATATATATAAATATATATATACCACACACACACAGATATATATAAATATATATAGACACACACACACACAGATATATATAAATATATATAGACACACACACAGATATATATAAATATATATATATACACACACTCACACAGATATAGATAAATATATATCGACACACACACACACAGATATATATAAATATATATATACACACACACACACACACACAGATATATATAAATAGATATAAACACACACACACAGCTATATATATAAATATATATAGACACATACAAAGATATATATAAATATATATATACACACACACACAGATATATATAAATATATATAGACACAAATACACAGATATATATAAATATATATAAACACACACACACACAGATATATATAAATATATATTGACACACACACACACACAGATATATATAAATATATATCGACACACACACACAGATATATATAAATATATATAAACACAGACACACACAGATATATATAAATATATATAGACACACACACACAGATATATATATATATATATATAGACACACACACAGAGATATATATAAATATATATAGACACACACACACACAGATATATATAAATATATATATACACACACACACACAGATATATATATATATAGACACACACACACATAGATATATATAAATATATCGAGACACACACACACACACACAGATATATATAAATATATATAGACACACACACACAGATATATATAAATATATATAGACACACACACAGATATATATAAATATATATAGACACACACAGATATATATAAATATATATGCACACACACACAGATATATATAAATATATAAAGACACACACACACAGATATATATAAATATATAGACACACACACACAGATATATATATAAATATATATAGACGCACACACACAGATATATATAAATATATATAGACACACACACACATACAGATATATAAAATATAGATACACACACAAATATAGATAAATTTAAAACTCTCTGTTGGGTTGGTGGTGCCTCTTCCAGTCGAAGAGCCAACACAGAGTTTGAGAACTGCTGCAATACCCCGCCAGGGCCGATAGGGCGAGCAGTATTGCGCCTCCAGAGCCTCAGCCATTGGCAGCAGACCCTCTCCCTGATGGACAGCCAACTCAGCCAATGGTGAGCGTGCCCACGTGGGGCCGTAACCCGCCCTCTGGCCGGTGTTGATGGACAGCTCGGCTGACAAATCACAGCGGCCGAACACCCGCGCCAGATCGCCGCCCTGCTCCCGCCCCACTGGGGTGCCGCCCACGCGCTGATGGACAGCCGCGCCGACCAATCGCCACTGCGCCCACCCCCACTTCCAACAACGACACAGCGTCATTGCGTCATTCCGTTCTGGGGCCCCGGCTGCCGCGCCACCTGAAGCGACCTTAAAGCGAAGCCGCCCACACACTGCACATTATGGTTGTGCACCGATAATTGAGCACAGGCACAATTAAAGCGGGGACCGGATGGTGCAAAGTCAGTGGATGCGACAGGAGAGGAAAGGGAGCAAAGAAATGCAGTGGCAGCATCAGAGACGGTGGGATGGGGATCAATAGATCACAGAAAGCTTTCAATCACAGAATGAGAGTTTGGGATTGAAACTGGGCTGTGGGGAGGGAGCGGGGCAGTGAGAGCGAGAGAGAGATTTCTAAATATATATATCTGTCGCACCGTCTGTCCCTCCAGCATGGGATAGATACAGAGATAATCTCCCTCGACACTGTCCATCAAACACTCCCAGGGCAGGTACAGGGGGTTAGATACAGAGATAATCTCCCTCGACACTGTCCATCAAACACTCCCAGGGCAGGTACAGGGGGTTAGATACAGAGTAAAGCTCCCTCTACACTGTCCCATCAAATACTCCCAGGGCAGGTACAGGGGTTTAGGTACAGAGTCAAGCTCCCTCTGCACTGTCCCATCAAATACTCCCAGGGAAGGTACAGGGGGTTAGATACAGAGTAAAGATCCCTCTACACTGTCCCATCAAACACTCCCAGGGCAGGTATAGGTGGTTAGATACAGAGTAAAGCTCCCTCTACACTGTCCCATCAAACACTCCCAGGGCAGGTACATGGGGTTAGATACAGAGTAAAGCTCCCTCTGCACTGTCCCATCAAACACTACCAGGGCACTTACAGCACGGGATAGATACAGAGTAAAAATTCCTCTACACTGTCCCATCAAACACTCCCAGGGCAGGTACAAGTGGTTAGATACAGTGACCCTGGGTTAGGGAGGGGGGGGGTCACTGACCCTGGGTTAGTGAGGGGGGGTCACTGACCCTGGGTTAGGGAGGGGGGAGTCACTGACCCTGGGGTAGGGAGGGGGGAGTCACTGACCCTGGGTTAGGGAGGGGAGTCACTGACCCTGGGTTAGGGAGGGGGTGGTCACTGACCCTGGGTTGGGGACGGGGGGTCACTGACCCTGAGTTGGGGAGCGGGGGTCACAGACCCTGGGTTAGAGAGGGGGGAGTCACTGACCCTGGGTTAGGGAGGGCGGTCACTGACTCTGGGTTAGGGAGGGGGAGTCAGTGACCCTGGGTTAGGGTGGGGGGTCACTGACACTGGGTTAGGGAGGGGGAGTCACTGACCCTGGGTTAGGGAGGGGGGGTCACTGACCCTGGGTTAGGGAGGGGGGCGGTCACTGACCCTGGGTTAGGGAGGGGGGGTCACTGACCCTGGGTTAGGGAGGGGGAGTCACTGACCCTGGGTTAGGTAGGGGGAGTCACTGACCCTGTGTTAGGGAGGGGGGAGTCACTGACCCTGGGTTAGGGAGGGGGGTCACTGTCTCTGGGTTAGGGAGGTGGGGTCACTGACCCTGGGTTAGGGAGGAGCAGTCACTGACCCTGTGTTTGGGAGTGGGGTCACTGACCCTGGGTTAGGGAGGGGGGGTCACTGACCCTGGGTTAGGGAGGGGTGGTCACTGACCCTGGGTTAGGGAGGGGTGTCACTGACCCTGGGTTAGGGAAGGGGAGTCACTGACCCTGGGTGAGGGAGGGGGGGTCACTGACCCTGGGTGAGGGAGGGGGGTCACTGACCCTGGGTTAGGGAGGGGAGGGTCACAGACCCTGGGTTAGGGAGGGGGTGTCAGTGACCCTGGGTTAGGGAGGGGTGGTCACTGACACTGGGTTAGGGAGTGGGGGTCACAGACCCTGGGTTAGGGAGGGGGTTCGCTGACCCTGGGTTAGGGAGGGGGAGGTCATTTACCCTGGGTTAGGGAGGGGGGGTCACTGACCCTGGGTTAGGGAGAGGGGGGTCACTGACCCAGGGTTAGGGAGGGGCAGTCACCGACCTGGGTTAGGGAGGGGGGTCACTGACCCTGGGTTCGGGAGGGGGGTGTCACTGACCTGGGTTAGGGAGGGGAAGTCACTGACCCTGGGTTAGGGAGGGGGGTCACTGACCCTGGGTTAGGGAGGGGGTGTCACTGACCCTGGGTTCGGGAGGGGGAGTCACTGACCCTGGGTTCGGGAGGGGGAGTCACTGACCCTGGGTTAGGGAGGGGGAGTCACTGACCCTGGGTTAGAGAGGGGGGGTCATTGAACCTGGGTGAGAGAGGGGGGGGTTACTGACTCTGGGTTAGAGAGGGGGGGTCACTGACCCTGGGTTAGGGAGGACGAGTCACTGACCCTGGGTTACGGAGGCGGGTCACTGACCCTGTGACCCTGGGTTAGGGAGGGGGTGTCCCTGACCCTGGGTTAGGGAGGGGGGGGTCACTGACCCTGGGTTAAGGAGGGGGTGTCACTGACCCTGGGTTAGGGAGGGGGGGTCACTGACACTGGGTTAGGGAGGGGGGGTCACTGACCCTGGGTTAGAGAGGGGGGTCACTGACCCTGGGTTAGTGAGGGGCTCACTGACCCTGGGTTAGGGAGTGGGGGTCACTGACCCTGGGTTAGGGAGGGGGGTCACTGACCCTGTGACCCTGGGTTAGGGGTATATCAGATGGTATGTAATCTCTCTCTCCGTGCTCCCTGCCCTGGGCCCATTCACATGTAAATGTCCCCAGACAGCACACACCTCAGTAACTGTGTGACTCACCCTGGCCCTGACCATTGAGATGTTAATCAGCACAAGGCTCTCTGACCCACAGACACATTTGCAGCTCAGCGACCGCCATTTTACACTAGCATTGCAACAATCACTTTTTGCTTTCTCTAGATCTCGCAACAAGACTCCAACCCAGAGAATCCACACCCAGGAAAACCAGGTGAAATAATCACACTCCGGGAATTCACATTAGTGAGCTGAGGTCTGGTATCTCAGTGTCTCTGTGGCGGGGAGCTGTGTGTCTGTGTGTGTCTCTCCCTCCCCCTCTCTGTCCCTCTCTCGCTCCCTCTGTCTCTGCTTCTCTCTCTCTCTCCCTCCCCGTCTCTGTCCATCTCTCTCTCTCTCTCTGTCTCTGCTTCTCTCTCTCTCTATCTGTCTCTCTGATGCTTGGACATTGATTACACAGATCGACTGCTCTCTAATTTAATCTCCCACAACACTGTCCCATCAAACACTCCCAGGGCAGGTAGAGCACGGGGTTAGATACAGAGTAAAGCTCCCTCTACACTGTCCCATCAAACACTCCCAGGGCAAGTACAGGTGGCGAGATACAGAGAAATGCTCTCTTTACACTTTCCCATCAAACACTCCCAGGGCAGGTACAGGGGGGTTAGATACAGAGTAAAGCTCTCTCTACACTGTCCCATCAAACACTCCCAGGGCAGGTACAGGGGGTTAGATACAGTGTAAAACTCCCTCTACACTGTCCCATCAAACACTCCCAGGGCAGGTACAGGGGTTAGATACAGAGTAAAGCTCCCTCTACACTGTCCCATCAAACACTCCCAGGGCAGGTACAGGGGTTAGAAACAGAGTAAATCTCCCTCTACACTGTCCCATCAAACACTCCCAGGCCAGGTACAGGGGGGTTAGATACAGAGTAAAGCTCTCTCTACACTGTCCCATCAAACAATCCCAGGGCAGGTACAGGGGGTAAGATACAGAGTAAAACTCCCTCTACACTGTCCCATCAACCACTCCCAGGGCAGGTACAGGGGTTAGATACAGAGTAAAGCTCCCTCTACACTGTCCCATCAAACACTCCCAGGGCAGGTACAGGGGGTTATATACAGAGTAAAGCTCCCTCTACACTGTCCCATCAAACACTCCCAGGTCAGGTACAGGGAGTTAGATACAGAGTAAAACTCCCTCTACACTGTCCCATCAAACAATCGCAGGGCAGATACAGCACTGGGTTAGATACAGAGTAAAACTCCCTCTACACTGTCCCACCAAACACTCCCAGGGCAGTACAGGGGGTTAGATACAGAGTAAAGCTCCCTCTACACTATCCCATCAAACACTCCCAGGGCAGGTACAGGAGGTTAGATACAGAGTTAAGCTCCCTCTACACTGTCCGATCACACAGTCCTAGGTCAGGTAAAGGGGGTTAGATAGAGAGTAAAGCTTCCTCTACACTGTCCCATCAAACACTCCCAGGGCAGTACAGGGGGTTAGATATAGAGTAAAGCTCCCTCTGCACTGTCCCATCAAACACTCCCAGGTCAGGTACAGGGGGTTATATACAGAGTAAAGCTCCCTCCACACTGTCCCATCAATCACACCCAGGGCAGGTACAGGGGGTTAGATAAACAGTAAAGCTCCCTCTACACTGTCCCATCAAACACTCCCAGGTCAGGTACAGGGGGTTAGCTACAGAGTAAAGCTCTCTCTTCACTGTCCCATCAAACACTCCCAGGGCAGGTACAGGGGGTTAGATACAGAGTAAAGCTCCCTCTACACTGTCCCATCAAACACTCCCAGGGCAGGTACAAGTGGTTAGATACAGTGACCCTGGGTTAGGGAGGGGGGGGGTCACTGACACTGGGTTAGGGAGGTGGGGTCACTGACCCTGGGTTAGCGAGGGGGGGTCACTGACCCTGGGTTAGGGAGGGGGTAGTCACTGACCCTGGGGTAGGGAGGGGGGAGTCACTGACCCTGGGTTAGGGAGGGGGGTCACTGACCCTGGGTTAGGGAGGGGGTGGTCACTGACCCTGGGTTGGGGACGGGGGGTCACTGACACTGAGTTAGGGAGCGGGGGTCACTGACCCTGGGTTAGAGAGGGGGGAGTCACTGACCCTGTGTTAGGGAGGGCGGTCACTGACCCTGGCTTAGGGAGGGGGAGTCACTGACCCTGGGATAGGGTGGGGGGTCACTGATCCTGGGTTAGGGAGGGGGGGTCACTGTCACTGGGTTAGGGAGGGGGAGTCACTGACCCTGGGTTAGGGAGGTGGGGTCACTGTCTCTGGGTTAGGGAGGTGGGGTCACTGACCCTGGGTTAGGGAGGGGCAGTCACTGACCCTGGGTTAGGGTGTGGGGTCACTGACCCTGGGTTATGGAGGGGGGGGTCATTGATCCTGGGTTAGGGAGGGGTGGTCACTGACCCTGGGTTAGGGAGGGGTGTCACTGACCCTGGGTTAGGGAAGGGGAGTCACTGACCCTGGGTGAGGGAGGGGGGGTCACTGACCCTGGGTGAGGGAGGGGGGTCACTGACCCTGGGTTAGGGAGGGGAGGGTCACAGACCCTGGGTTAGGGAGGGGGTGTCACTGACCCTGGGTTAGGGAGGGGTGGTCACTGACACTGGGTTAGGGAGTGGGGGTCACAGACCCTGGGTTAGGGAGGGGGAGTCGCTGACCCTGGGTTAGGGAGGGGGAGGTCATTTACCCTGGGTTAGGGAGGGGGGGTCACTGACCCTGGGTTAGGGAGAGGGGGGTCACTGACCCAGGGTTAGGGAGGGGGAGTCACCGACCTGGGTTAGGGAGGGGGGTCACTGACCCTGGGTTAGGGAGGGGGGTGTCACTGACCTGGGTTAGGGAGGGGAAGTCACTGACCCTGGGTTAGGGAGGGGGGACGCTGACCCTGGGTTAGGGAGGGGGTGTCACTGACCCTGGGTTCGGGAGGGGGAGTCACTGACCCTGGGTTCGGGAGGGGGAGTCACTGACCCTGGGTTAGGGAGGGGGAGTCACTGACCCTGGGTTAGAGAGGGGGGGTCATTGAACCTGGGTGAGAGAGTGGGGGGTTACTGACTCTGGGTTAGAGAGGGGGGGTCACTGACCCTGGGTTAGGGAGGGCGAATCACTGACCCTGGGTTACGGAGGCGGGTCACTGACCCTGTGACCCTGGGTTAGGGAGGGGGTGTCCCTGACCCTGGGTTAGGGAGGGGGGGGTCACTGACCCTGGGTTAGGGAGGGGGTGTCACTGACCCTGGGTTAGGGAGGGGGGGTCACTGACACTGGGTTAGGGAGGGTGGGTCACTGACCCTGGGTTAGAGAGGGGGATCACTGACCCTGGGTTAGTGAGGGGCTCACTGACCCTGGGTTAGGGAGTGGGGGTCACTGACCCTGGGTTAGGGAGGGGGGTCACTGACCCTGTGACCCTGGGTTAGGGGTATATCAGATGGTATGTAATCTCTCTCTCCGTGCTCCCTGCCCTGGGCCCATTCACATGTAAATGTCCCCAGACAGCACACACCTCAGTAACTGTGACTCACCCTGGCCCTGACCATTGAGATGTTAATCAGCACAAGGCTCTCTGACCCACAGACACATTTGCAGCTCAGCGACCGCCATTTTACACTAGCATTGCAACAATCAC
This sequence comes from Pristiophorus japonicus, assembly GCF_044704955.1. Taxonomy (NCBI): domain Eukaryota; kingdom Metazoa; phylum Chordata; class Chondrichthyes; family Pristiophoridae; genus Pristiophorus; species Pristiophorus japonicus. The sequence goes on from NW_027254881.1 coordinate 82,776, forward strand.
TTTTTGCTTTCTCTAGATCTCGCAACAAGACTCCAACCCAGAGAATCCACACCCAGGAAAACCAGGTGAAATAATCTCACTCCGGGAATTCACCTTAGTGAGCTGAGGTCTGGTATCTCAGTGTATCTGTGGCGGGGAGCTGTGTGTCTGTGTGTGTCTCTCCCTCCCCCTCTCTGTCCCTCTCTCGCTCCCTCTGTCTCTGCTTCTCTCTCTCTCTCCCTCCCCCTCTCTGTCCATCTCTCTCTCTCTCTCTGTCTCTGCTTCTCTCTCTCTCTATCTGTCTCTCTGATGCTTGGACATTGATTACACAGATCGACTGCTCTCTAATTTAATCTCCCACAACACTGTCCCATCAAACACTCCCAGGGCAGGTAGAGCACGGGGTTAGATACAGAGTAAAGCTCCCTCTACACTGTCCCATCAAACACTCCCAGGGCAAGTACAGGTGGCGAGATACAGAGAAATGCTCTCTTTACACTTTCCCATCAAACACTCCCAGGGCAGGTACAGGGGGGTTAGATACAGAGTAAAGCTCTCTCGACACTGTCCCATCAAACACTCCCAGGGCAGGTACAGGGGGTTAGATACAGTGTAAAACTCCCTCTACACTGTCCCATCAAACACTCCCAGGGCAGGTACAGGGGTTAGATACAGAGTAAAGCTCCCTCTACACTGTCCCATCAAACACTCCCAGGGCAGGTACAGGGGTTAGAAACAGAGTAAATCTCCCTCTACACTGTCCCATCAAACACTCCCAGGCCAGGTACAGGGGGGGTTAGATACAGAGTAAAGCTCTCTCTACACTGTCCCATCAAACACTCCCAGGGCAGGTACAGGGGGTAAGATACAGAGTAAAACTCCCTCTACACTGTCCCATCAAACACTCCCAGGACAGGTACAGGGGTTAGATACAGAGTAAAGCTCCCTCTACACTGTCCCATCAAACACTACCAGGGCAGGTCCAGGGGTTAGAAACAGAGTAAATCTCCCTCTACACTGTCCCATCAAAAACTACCAGGGCAGGTACAGGGGGGTTAGATACAGAGTAAAGCTCTCTCTACACTGTCCCATCAAACACTCCCAGGGCAGGTACAGGGGGTAAGATACAGAGTAAAACTCCCTCTACACTGTGCCATCAAACACTCCCAGGGCAGGTACAGGGGTTACATACAGAGTAAAGCTCCCTCTACACTGTCCCATCAAACACTCCCAGGGCAGGTACAGGGGATTAGATACAGAGTAAAGCTCTCTGTACACTGTCCCATCAAACACTCCCAGGACAGTTACAGCACGGGTTAGATACAGAGTAAAGCTCCCTCTATACTGCCCCATCAAACACTCCCAGGGCAGGTACAGGGGGTGAGATACAGAATAAATCTCTCTTTCCACTGTCCCATCAAACACTCCCAGGGCAGGTACAGCATGGGTTTAGATACAGAGTAAAGCTACATCTACACTGTCCCATCAAACACTCCCAGGGCAGGTACAGGGGGTTAGATACAGAATAAACCTCTCTTTCCACTGATCCATCAAACACTCACAGGGCAGGTACAGCACGGGGTTAGATACAGAGTAAAGCTCCCTCAACACTTTCCCATCAAACACTCCCAGGGCAGGCACGGGGGGTTAGATACAGAGTAAAGCTCCCTTTACATTGTCCCGTCAAACATTCTCAGGGCAGGTACAGCATGGGGTTAGATACAGAGTAAAGCTCCCACTACACTGTCCCATCAAACACTTCAAGGGCAGATACAGGGGGTTAGATACAGAGTAAAGCGACCTCTACTCTGTCCCATCAAACAATCCCAGGGCAGGTACAGGGGGTTAGATACAGAGTTAAGCTGCCTCTACACTGTCCCATTACACAGTCCTAGGGCAGGTACAGGGGGTTAGATAGAGAGTAAAGCTCCCTCTGCACTGTCCCATCAAACACTCCCAGGGCAAGCACAGGAGGTTAGATACAGAGTAAAGCTCCCTCTACACTGTCCCATCAAACACTCCCAGGGCAGGTACAGGGGGTTAGATACAGAGTAAAGCTCCCTCGGCACTGTCCCATCAAACACTGCCATGGCAGGTACAGCATGGGGTTAGATACCGAGTAAAGCTTCCTCTACACTGTCCCATCAAACACTCCCAGGGCAGGGACAGGGGGGTTAGATCCAGAGTAAATCTCCCTCTACACTGTCCCATCAAACATTCCCAGGGCAGCTACAGGGGGTTAGATACAGAGTAAAGCTCTCTGCACACTGTCCCATCAAACACTCCCAGGACATTTACAGCACGGGTTAGATACAGAGTAAAGCTCCCTCTACACTGTCCCATCAAACACTCTCAGGGCAGGTACAGGGGGTGAGATACAGAATAAAGCTCTCTTTCGACTGTCCCATCAAACACTCCCAGGGCAGGTACAGGGGTTAGATGCAGAGTAAAGCTCCCTCTACACTGTCCCATCAAACACTCCCAGGGCAGGTACAGGGGGGTTAGATACAGATTAAAGCTCTCTCTACACTGTCCCATCAAACACTCCCAGGGCAGGTACAGGGGTTTAGATACAGAGTAAAACTCCCTCTACACTGTTCCATCAAACACTCCCAGGGCAGGTACAGGGGTTAGATACAGAGTAATGCTCCCTCTACACTGTCCCATCAAACACTCCCAGGGCAGGGACAGGGGGTTAGATACAGAGTAAAGCTCTCTGTACACTGTCCAATCAAACGCTCCCAGGACAGTTACAGCACGGGTTAGATACAGAGTAAAGCTCCCTCTACACTGTCCCATCAAACACTCCCAGGGCAGGTACATGGGGTGAGATACAGAATAAAGCTCCCTTTCCACTGTCCCATCAAACACTCCCAGGGCAGGTACAGCATGGATTTAGATACAGAGTAAAGCTTCCTCTACACTGCCCCATCAAACACTCCCAGGGCAGTTACAGGGGGTTAGATACAGAATAAAGCTCTCTTTCCACTGATCCATCAAACACTCCCAGGGCAGGTACAGCACGGGGTTAGATACAGAGTAAAGCTCCCTCTATACTGTCCCATCAAACACTCCCAGGGCAGGTACAGGGGGTTAGATACAGAGTAAAGCTCCCTCTATCTGTCCCGTCAAACATTCTCAGGGCAGGTACAGCACGGGGTTAGATACAGAGTAAAGCTCCCACTACACTGTCCCATTAAACATCCCAGGGCAATAGAGCATGGGGTTAGATACAGAGTAAAGCTCGCTCTGCACTGTCCCATCAAACACTTCAAGGGCAGATACAGGGGGTTAGATACAGAGTAAAGCTACCTCTACACTGTCCCATCAATCAATCCCAGGGCAGGTACAAGGGGTTAGATACAGAGTAAAGCTCCCTCTGCACTGTCCCATCAAACACTCCCAGGGCAGATACAGGGGGTTAGATACAGAGTAAAGCTGCCTCTACACTGTCCCATCAAACATTCCCAGGGCAGCTACAGGGGGTTAGATACAGAGCAAAGCTCTCTCTCATACTGTCCCATCAAACACTCCCAGGGCAGGTACAGGGGGTTAGGTAACGAGTAAACTCCCTCGACACTGTCACATCAAACACTCCCAGGGCAGGTACAGCATGGGTTTAGATATAGAGTAAAGCTCCCTCTGCACTGTCCCATCAAACACTCCCAGGGCAATACAGCATGGGGTTAGATACAGAGAAAGCTCCCTCTGCACTGTCCCATCAAACACTTCAAGGGCAGATACAGGGGGTGAGATTCAGAGTAAAGCTCCCTCGACACTGTCCCATCAAACACTGCAGGACAGGTCCAGGCGGTTCGCTGCAGAGTAAAGCTCTCTCTCCACTGTCCCATCAAACATTCCCAGGACAGGTACAGGGAGTTAGATACAGAGTAAAACTCCCTCTACACTGTCCCATCAAACACTCGCAGGGCAGATACAGCACTGGGTTAGATACAGAGTAAAACTCCCTCTACACTGTCCCACCAAACACTCCCAGGGCAGTACAGGGGGTTAGATACAGAGTAAAGCTCCCTCTACACTATCCCATCAAACACTCCCAGGGCAGGTACAGGAGGTTAGATACAGAGTAAAGCTCCCTCTACACTGTCCGATCACACAGTCCTAGGTCAGGTAAAGGGGGTTAGATAGAGAGTAAAGCTTCCTCTACACTGTCCCATCAAACACTCCCAGGGCAGTACAGGGGGTTAGATATAGAGTAAAGCTCCCTCTGCACTGTCCCATCAAACACTCCCAGGGCAGGTACAGGAGGTTAGATACAGAGTAAAGCTCCCTCTACACTGTCCCATCAAACACTCAGAGGGCAGGTACAGGGGGTTAGATACAGAGTAAAGCTCCCTCTGCACTGTCCCATCAAACACTCCCAGGGCAGGTACAGCATGGGGTTAGATACCGAGTAAAGCTCCCTCTACACTGTCCCATCAAACACTCCCAGGGCAGGGACAGGGGGGTTAGATCCAGAGTAAATCTCCCTCTACACTGTCCCATCAAACATTCCCAGGGCAGCTACAGGGGGTTAGATACAGAGTAAAGCTCTCTCTCACACTGTCCCATGAAACACTCCCAGGGCAGGTACAGGGGGTTAGCTATCGAGTAAACTCCCTGGACACTGTCACATCAAATACTCCCAGGGCAGGTACAGCATGGGTTTAGATATAGAGTAAAGCTCTCTCTGCACTGTCCCATCAAACACTCCCAGGGCAGGTACAGGGGTTTAGATACAGAGTAAAACTCCCTCTACACTGTCCCATCAAACACTCCCAGGGCAGGTACAGGGGTTAGATACAGAGTAAAGCTCCCTCTACACTGTCCCATCAAACACTCCCAGGGCAGGGACAGGGGGTTAGATACAGAGTAAAGCTCTCTGTACACTGTCCAATCAAACGCTCCCAGGACAGTTACAGCACGGGTTAGATACAGAGTAAAGCTCCCTCTACACTGTCCCATCAAACACTCCCAGGGCAGGTACATGGGGTGAGATACAGAATAAAGCTCCCTTTCCACTGTCCCATCAAACACTCCCAGGGCAGGTACAGCATGGATTTAGATACAGAGTAAAGCTTCCTCTACACTGCCCCATCAAACACTCCCAGGGCAGGTACAGGGGGTTAGATACAGAATAAAGCTCTCTTTCCACTGATCCATCAAACACTCCCAGGGCAGGTACAGCACGGGGTTAGATACAGAGTAAAGCTCCCTCTATACTGTCCCATCAAACACTCCCAGGGCAGGTACAGGGGGTTAGATACAGAGTAAAGCTCCCTCTATCTGTCCCGTCAAACATTCTCAGGGCAGGTACAGCACGGGGTTAGATACAGAGTAAAGCTCCCACTACACTGTCCCATTAAACATCCCAGGGCAATAGAGCATGGGGTTAGATACAGAGTAAAGCTCGCTCTGCACTGTCCCATCAAACACTTCAAGGGCAGATACAGGGGGTTAGATACAGAGTAAAGCTACCTCTACACTGTCCCATCAATCAATCCCAGGGCAGGTACAAGGGGTTAGATACAGAGTAAAGCTGCCTCTACACTGTCGCATCACACAATCCCAGGGCAGGTACAGAAGGTTAGATACAGAGTAAAGCTCCCTCTACACTGTCCCTTCAAACACTCCCAGGGCAGTACAGGGGGTTAGATACAGAGTAAATCTCCCTCTACACTGTCCCATCAAACATTCCCAGGGCAGCTACAGGGGGTTAGATACAGAGCAAAGCTCTCTCTCATACTGTCCCATCAAACACTCCCAGGGCAGGTACAGGGGGTTAGGTAACGAGTAAACTCCCTCGACACTGTCACATCAAACACTCCCAGGGCAGGTACAGCATGGGTTTAGATATAGAGTAAAGCTCCCTCTGCACTGTCCCATCAAACACTCCCAGGGCAATACAGCATGGGGTTAGATACAGAGAAAGCTCCCTCTGCACTGTCCCATCAAACACTTCAAGGGCAGATACAGGGGGTGAGATTCAGAGTAAAGCTCCCTAGACACTGTCCCATCAAACACTGCAGGACAGGTCCAGGCGGTTCGCTGCAGAGTAAAGCTCTCTCTCCACTGTCCCATCAAACACTCCCAGGACAGGTACAGGGAGTTAGATACAGAGTAAAACTCCCTCTACACTGTCCCATCAAACACTCGCAGGGCAGATACAGCACTGGGTTAGATACAGAGTAAAACTCCCTCTACACTGTCCCACCAAACACTCCCAGGGCAGTACAGGGGGTTAGATACAGAGTAAAGCTCCCTCTACACTATCCCATCAAACACTCCCAGGGCAGGTACAGGAGGTTAGATACAGAGTAAAGCTCCCTCTACACTGTCCGATCACACAGTCCTAGGTCAGGTAAAGGGGGTTAGATAGAGAGTAAAGCTTCCTCTACACTGTCCCATCAAACACTCCCAGGGCAGTACAGGGGGTTAGATATAGAGTAAAGCTCCCTCTGCACTGTCCCATCAAACACTCCCAGGTCAGGTACAGGGGGTTATATACAGAGTAAAGCTCCCTCCACACTGTCCCATCAATCACACCCAGGGCAGGTACAGGGGGTTAGATAAACAGTAAAGCTCCCTCTACACTGTCCCATCAAACACTCCCAGGTCAGGTACAGGGGGTTAGCTACAGAGTAAAGCTCTCTCTTCACTGTCCCATCAAACACTCCCAGGGCAGGTACAGGGGGTTAGATACAGAGTAAAGCTCCCTCTACACTGTCCCATCAAACACTCCCAGGGCAGGTACAAGTGGTTAGATACAGTGACCCTGGGTTAGGGAGGGGGGGGGTCACTGACACTGGGTTAGGGAGGTGGGGTCACTGACCCTGGGTTAGCGAGGGGGGGTCACTGACCCTGGGTTAGGGAGGGGGTAGTCACTGACCCTGGGGTAGGGAGGGGGGAGTCACTGACCCTGGGTTAGGGAGGGGGGTCACTGACCCTGGGTTAGGGAGGGGGTGGTCACTGACCCTGGGTTGGGGACGGGGGGTCACTGACACTGAGTTAGGGAGCGGGGGTCACTGACCCTGGGTTAGAGAGGGGGGAGTCACTGACCCTGTGTTAGGGAGGGCGGTCACTGACCCTGGCTTAGGGAGGGGGAGTCACTGACCCTGGGATAGGGTGGGGGGTCACTGATCCTGGGTTAGGGAGGGGGGGTCACTGACACTGGGTTAGGGAGGGGGAGTCACTGACCCTGGGTTAGGGAGGTGGGGTCACTGTCTCTGGGTTAGGGAGGTGGGGTCACTGACCCTGGGTTAGGGAGGGGCAGTCACTGACCCTGGGTTAGGGTGTGGGGTCACTGACCCTGGGTTATGGAGGGGGGGGTCATTGATCCTGGGTTAGGGAGGGGTGGTCACTGACCCTGGGTTAGGGAGGGGTGTCACTGACCCTGGGTTAGGGAAGGGGAGTCACTGACCCTGGGTGAGGGAGGGGGGGTCACTGACCCTGGGTGAGGGAGGGGGGTCACTGACCCTGGGTTAGGGAGGGGAGGGTCACAGACCCTGGGTTAGGGAGGGGGTGTCACTGACCCTGGGTTAGGGAGGGGTGGTCACTGACACTGGGTTAGGGAGTGGGGGTCACAGACCCTGGGTTAGGGAGGGGGGGTCGCTGACCCTGGGTTAGGGAGGGGGAGGTCATTTACCCTGGGTTAGGGAGGGGGGGTCACTGACCCTGGGTTAGGGAGAGGGGGGTCACTGACCCAGGGTTAGGGAGGGGGAGTCACCGACCTGGGTTAGGGAGGGGGGTCACTGACCCTGGGTTAGGGAGGGGGGTGTCACTGACCTGGGTTAGGGAGGGGAAGTCACTGACCCTGGGTTAGGGAGGGGGGACGCTGACCCTGGGTTAGGGAGGGGGTGTCACTGACCCTGGGTTCGGGAGGGGGAGTCACTGACCCTGGGTTCGGGAGGGGGAGTCACTGACCCTGGGTTAGGGAGGGGGAGTCACTGACCCTGGGTTAGAGAGGGGGGGTCATTGAACCTGGGTGAGAGAGTGGGGGGTTACTGACTCTGGGTTAGAGAGGGGGGGTCACTGACCCTGGGTTAGGGAGGGCGAGTCACTGACCCTGGGTTACGGAGGCGGGTCACTGACCCTGTGACCCTGGGTTAGGGAGGGGGTGTCCCTGACCCTGGGTTAGGGAGGGGGGGGTCACTGACCCTGGGTTAGGGAGGGGGTGTCACTGACCCTGGGTTAGGGAGGGGGGGTCACTGACACTGGGTTAGGGAGGGGGGGTCACTGACCCTGGGTTAGAGAGGGGGATCACTGACCCTGGGTTAGTGAGGGGCTCACTGACCCTGGGTTAGGGAGTGGGGGTCACTGACCCTGGGTTAGGGAGGGGGGTCACTGACCCTGTGACCCTGGGTTAGGGGTATATCAGATGGTATGTAATCTCTCTCTCCGTGCTCCCTGCCCTGGGCCCATTCACATGTAAATGTCCCCAGACAGCACACACCTCAGTAACTGTGACTCACCCTGGCCCTGACCATTGAGATGTTAATCAGCACAAGGCTCTCTGACCCACAGACACATTTGCAGCTCAGCGACCGCCATTTTACACTAGCATTGCAACAATCACTTTTTGCTTTCTCTAGATCTCGCAACAAGACTCCAACCCAGAGAATCCACACCCAGGAAAACCAGGTGAAATAATCTCACTCCGGGAATTCACCTTAGTGAGCTGAGGTCTGGTATCTCAGTGTATCTGTGGCGGGGAGCTGTGTGTCTGTGTGTGTCTCTCCCTCCCCCTCTCTGTCCCTCTCTCGCTCCCTCTGTCTCTGCTTCTCTCTCTCTCTCCCTCCCCCTCTCTGTCCATCTCTCTCTCTCTCTCTGTCTCTGCTTCTCTCTCTCTCTATCTGTCTCTCTGATGCTTGGACATTGATTACACAGATCGACTGCTCTCTAATTTAATCTCCCACAACACTGTCCCATCAAACACTCCCAGGGCAGGTAGAGCACGGGGTTAGATACAGAGTAAAGCTCCCTCTACACTGTCCCATCAAACACTCCCAGGGCAAGTACAGGTGGCGAGATACAGAGAAATGCTCTCTTTACACTTTCCCATCAAACACTCCCAGGGCAGGTACAGGGGGGTTAGATACAGAGTAAAGCTCTCTCGACACTGTCCCATCAAACACTCCCAGGGCAGGTACAGGGGGTTAGATACAGTGTAAAACTCCCTCTACACTGTCCCATCAAACACTCCCAGGGCAGGTACAGGGGTTAGATACAGAGTAAAGCTCCCTCTACACTGTCCCATCAAACACTCCCAGGGCAGGTACAGGGGTTAGAAACAGAGTAAATCTCCCTCTACACTGTCCCATCAAACACTCCCAGGCCAGGTACAGGGGGGGTTAGATACAGAGTAAAGCTCTCTCTACACTGTCCCATCAAACACTCCCAGGGCAGGTACAGGGGGTAAGATACAGAGTAAAACTCCCTCTACACTGTCCCATCAAACACTCCCAGGACAGGTACAGGGGTTAGATACAGAGTAAAGCTCCCTCTACACTGTCCCATCAAACACTACCAGGGCAGGTCCAGGGGTTAGAAACAGAGTAAATCTCCCTCTACACTGTGCCATCAAACACTCCCAGGGCAGGTACAGGGGTTACATACAGAGTAAAGCTCCCTCTACACTGTCCCATCAAACACTCCCAGGGCAGGTACAGGGGATTAGATACAGAGTAAAGCTCTCTGTACACTGTCCCATCAAACACTCCCAGGACAGTTACAGCACGGGTTAGATACAGAGTAAAGCTCCCTCTATACTGCCCCATCAAACACTCCCAGGGCAGGTACAGGGGGTGAGATACAGAATAAATCTCTCTTTCCACTGTCCCATCAAACACTCCCAGGGCAGGTACAGCATGGGTTTAGATACAGAGTAAAGCTACATCTACACTGTCCCATCAAACACTCCCAGGGCAGGTACAGGGGGTTAGATACAGAATAAACCTCTCTTTCCACTGATCCATCAAACACTCACAGGGCAGGTACAGCACGGGGTTAGATACAGAGTAAAGCTCCCTCAACACTTTCCCATCAAACACTCCCAGGGCAGGCACGGAGGGTTAGATACAGAGTAAAGCTCCCTTTACATTGTCCCGTCAAACATTCTCAGGGCAGGTACAGCATGGGGTTAGATACAGAGTAAAGCTCCCACTACACTGTCCCATCAAACACTTCAAGGGCAGATACAGGGGGTTAGATACAGAGTAAAGCGACCTCTACTCTGTCCCATCAAACAATCCCAGGGCAGGTACAGGGGGTTAGATACAGAGTTAAGCTGCCTCTACACTGTCCCATTACACAGTCCTAGGGCAGGTACAGGGGGTTAGATAGAGAGTAAAGCTCCCTCTGCACTGTCCCATCAAACACTCCCAGGGCAAGCACAGGAGGTTAGATACAGAGTAAAGCTCCCTCTACACTGTCCCATCAAACACTCCCAGGGCAGGTACAGGGGGTTAGATACAGAGTAAAGCTCCCTCGGCACTGTCCCATCAAACACTGCCATGGCAGGTACAGCATGGGGTTAGATACCGAGTAAAGCTTCCTCTACACTGTCCCATCAAACACTCCCAGGGCAGGGACAGGGGGGTTAGATCCAGAGTAAATCTCCCTCTACACTGTCCCATCAAACATTCCCAGGGCAGCTACAGGGGGTTAGATACAGAGTAAAGCTCTCTCTCACACTGTCCCATGAAACACTCCCACGGCAGGTACAGGGGGTTAGTTATCGAGTAAACTCCCTCGACACTGTCACATCAAACACTCCCAGGGCAGGTACAGCATGGGTTTAGATATAGAGTAAAGCTCCCTCTGCACTGTCCCATCAAACACTCCCAGGGCAATACAGCATGGGGTTAGATACAGAGTAAAGCTCCCTCGACACTGTCCCATCAAACACTGCAGGACAGGTCCAGGCGGTTCGCTACAGAGTAAAGCTCTCTCTCCACTGCCACATCAAACACTCCCAGGGCAGGTACAGCATGAGTTTAGATATAGAGTAAAGCTCCCTCTACACTGTCCCATCAAACACTCCCAGGGCAGGTACAGGGGGTTAGATACAGAGTAAAGCTCTCTGCACACTGTCCCATCAAACACTCCCAGGACATTTACAGCACGGGTTAGATACAGAGTAAAGCTCCCTCTACACTGTCCCATCAAACACTCTCAGGGCAGGTACAGGGGGTGAGATACAGAATAAAGCTCTCTTTCGACTGTCCCATCAAACACTCCCAGGGCAGGTACAGGGGTTAGATGCAGAGTAAAGCTCCCTCTACACTGTCCCATCAAACACTCCCAGGGCAGGTACAAGGGGGTTAGATACAGATTAAAGCTCTCTCTACACTGTCCCATCAAACACTCCCAGGGCAGGTACAGGGGTTTAGATACAGAGTAAAACTCCCTCTACACTGTCCCATCAAACACTCCCAGGGCAGGTACAGGGGTTAGATACAGAGTAATGCTCCCTCTACACTGTCCCATCAAACACTCCCAGGGCAGGGACAGGGGGTTAGATACAGAGTAAAGCTCTCTGTACACTGTCCAATCAAACGCTCCCAGGACAGTTACAGCACGGGTTAGATACAGAGTAAAGCTCCCTCTACACTGTCCCATCAAACACTCCCAGGGCAGGTACATGGGGTGAGATACAGAATAAAGCTCCCTTTCCACTGTCCCATCAAACACTCCCAGGGCAGGTACAGCATGGATTTAGATACAGAGTAAAGCTTCCTCTACACTGCCCCATCAAACACTCCCAGGGCAGGTACAGGGGGTTAGATACAGAATAAAGCTCTCTTTCCACTGATCCATCAAACACTCCCAGGGCAGGTACAGCACGGGGTTAGATACAGAGTAAAGCTCCCTCTATACTGTCCCATCAAACACTCCCAGGGCAGGTACAGGGGGTTAGATACAGAGTAAAGCTCCCTCTATCTGTCCCGTCAAACATTCTCAGGGCAGGTACAGCACGGGGTTAGATACAGAGTAAAGCTCCCACTACACTGTCCCATTAAACATCCCAGGGCAATAGAGCATGGGGTTAGATACAGAGTAAAGCTCGCTCTGCACTGTCCCATCAAACACTTCAAGGGCAGATACAGGGGGTTAGATACAGAGTAAAGCTACCTCTACACTGTCTCATCAATCAATCCCAGGGCAGGTACAAGGGGTTAGATACAGAGTAAAGCTCCCTCTGCACTGTCCCATCAAACACTCCCAGGGCAGATACAGGGGGTTAGATACAGAGTAAAGCTGCCTCTACACTGTCGCATCACACAATCCCAGGGCAGGTACAGAAGGTTAGATACAGAGTAAAGCTCCCTCTACACTGTCCCTTCAAACACTCCCAGGGCAGTACAGGGGGTTAGATACAGAGTAAATCTCCCTCTACACTGTCCCATCAAACATTCCCAGGGCAGCTACAGGGGGTTAGATACAGAGCAAAGCTCTCTCTCATACTGTCCCATCAAACACTCCCAGGGCAGGTACAGGGGGTTAGGTAACGAGTAAACTCCCTCGACACTGTCACATCAAACACTCCCAGGGCAGGTACAGCATGGGTTTAGATATAGAGTAAAGCTCCCTCTGCACTGTCCCATCAAAAACTCCCAGGGCAATACAGCATGGGGTTAGATACAGAGAAAGCTCCCTCTGCACTGTCCCATCAAACACTTCAAGGGCAGATACAGGGGGTGAGATTCAGAGTAAAGCTCCCTCGACACTGTCCCATCAAACACTGCAGGACAGGTCCAGGCGGTTCGCTGCAGAGTAAAGCTCTCTCTCCACTGTCCCATCAAACATTCCCAGGACAGGTACAGGGAGTTAGATACAGAGTAAAACTCCCTCTACACTGTCCCATCAAACACTCGCAGGGCAGATACAGCACTGGGTTAGATACAGAGTAAAACTCCCTCTACACTGTCGCACCAAACACTCCCAGGGCAGTACAGGGGGTTAGATACAGAGTAAAGCTCCCTCTACACTATCCCATCAAACACTCCCAGGGCAGGTACAGGAGGTTAGATACAGAGTAAAGCTCCCTCTACACTGTCCGATCACACAGTCCTAGGTCAGGTAAAGGGGTTAGATAGAGAGTAAAGCTTCCTCTACACTGTCCCATCAAACACTCCCAGGGCAGTACAGGGGGTTAGATATAGAGTAAAGCTCCCTCTGCACTGTCCCATCAAACACTCCCAGGGCAGGTACAGGAGGTTAGATACAGAGTAAAGCTCCCTCTACACTGTCCCATCAAACACTCAGAGGGCAGGTACAGGGGGTTAGATACAGAGTAAAGCTCCCTCTGCACTGTCCCATCAAACACTCCCAGGGCAGGTACAGCATGGGGTTAGATACCGAGTAAAGCTCCCTCTACACTGTCCCATCAAACACTCCCAGGGCAGGGACAGGGGGGTTAGATCCAGAGTAAATCTCCCTCTACACTGTCCCATCAAACATTCCCAGGGCAGCTACAGGAGGTTAGATACAGAGTAAAGCTCTCTCTCACACTGTCCCATGAAACACTCCCAGGGCAGGTACAGGGGGTTAGGTATCGAGTAAACTCCCTCGACACTGTCACATCAAATACTCCCAGGGCAGGTACAGCATGGGTTTAGATATAGAGTAAAGCTCTCTCTGCACTGTCCCATCAAACACTCCCAGGGCAGGTACAGGGGTTTAGATACAGAGTAAAACTCCCTCTACACTGTCCCATCAAACACTCCCAGGGCAGGTACAGGGGTTAGATACAGAGTAAAGCTCCCTCTACACTGTCCCATCAAACACTCCCAGGGCAGGGACAGGGGGTTAGATACAGAGTAAAGCTCTCTGTACACTGTCCAATCAAACGCTCCCAGGACAGTTACAGCACGGGTTAGATACAGAGTAAAGCTCCCTCTACACTGTCCCATCAAACACTCCCAGGGCAGGTACATGGGGTGAGATACAGAATAAAGCTCCCTTTCCACTGTCCCATCAAACACTCCCAGGGCAGGTACAGCATGGATTTAGATACAGAGTAAAGCTTCCTCTACACTGCCCCATCAAACACTCCCAGGGCAGGTACAGGGGGTTAGATACAGAATAAAGCTCTCTTTCCACTGATCCATCAAACACTCCCAGGGCAGGTACAGCACGGGGTTAGATACAGAGTAAAGCTCCCTCTATACTGTCCCATCAAACACTCCCAGGGCAGGTACAGGGGGTTAGATACAGAGTAAAGCTCCCTCTATCTGTCCCGTCAAACATTCTCAGGGCAGGTACAGCACGGGGTTAGATACAGAGTAAAGCTCCCACTACACTGTCCCATTAAACATCCCAGGGCAATAGAGCATGGGGTTAGATACAGAATAAAGCTCACTCTGCACTGTCCCATCAAACACTTCAAGGGCAGATACAGGGGGTTAGATACAGAGTAAAGCTACCTCTACACTGTCCCATCAATCAATCCCAGGGCAGGTACAAGGGGTTAGATACAGAGTAAAGCTCCCTCTGCACTGTCCCATCAAACACTCCCAGGGCAGATACAGGGGGTTAGATACAGAGTAAAGCTGCCTCTACACTGTCGCATCACACAATCCCAGGGCAGGTACAGAAGGTTAGATACAGAGTAAAGCTCCCTCTACACTGTCCCTTCAAACACTCCCAGGGCAGTACAGGGGGTTAGATACAGAGTAAATCTCCCTCTACACTGTCCCATCAAACATTCCCAGGGCAGCTACAGGGGGTTAGATACAGAGCAAAGCTCTCTCTCATACTGTCCCATCAAACACTCCCAGGGCAGGTACAGGGGGTTAGGTAACGAGTAAACTCCCTCGACACTGTCACATCAAACACTCCCAGGGCAGGTACAGCATGGGTTTAGATATAGAGTAAAGCTCCCTCTGCACTGTCCCATCAAACACTCCCAGGGCAATACAGCATGGGGTTAGATACAGAGAAAGCTCCCTCTGCACTGTCCCATCAAACACTTCAAGGGCAGATACAGGGGGTGAGATTCAGAGTAAAGCTCCCTAGACACTGTCCCATCAAACACTGCAGGACAGGTCCAGGCGGTTCGCTGCAGAGTAAAGCTCTCTCTCCACTGTCCCATCAAACACTCCCAGGACAGGTACAGGGAGTTAGATACAGAGTAAAACTCCCTCTACACTGTCCCATCAAACACTCGCAGGGCAGATACAGCACTGGGTTAGATACAGAGAAAAACTCCCTCTACACTGTCCCACCAAACACTCCCAGGGCAGTACAGGGGGTTAGATACAGAGTAAAGCTCCCTCTACACTATCCCATCAAACACTCCCAGGGCAGGTACAGGAGGTTAGATACAGAGTAAAGCTCCCTCTACACTGTCCGATCACACAGTCCTAGGTCAGGTAAAGGGGGTTAGATAGAGAGTAAAGCTTCCTCTACACTGTCCCATCAAACACTCCCAGGGCAGTACAGGGGGTTAGATATAGAGTAAAGCTCCCTCTGCACTGTCCCATCAAACACTCCCAGGGCAGGTACAGCACGGGTTAGATACAGAGTAAAGCTCTCTCTACACTGTCCCATCAAACACTCCCAGGGCAGGTACAGGGGTTAGATACAGAGTAAAGCTCCCTCTACACTGTCCCATCAAACACTCCCAGGGCAGGTACAGGGGGGTTAGATACAGAGTAAAGCTCTCTCTACACTGTCCCATCAAACACTCCCAGGGCAGGTACAGGGGGTTAGATACAGAGTAAAACTCCCTCTACACTGTCCCATCAAACACTCCCAGGGCAGGTACAGGGGTTAGATACAGAGTAAAGCTCCCTCTACACTGTCCCATCAAACACTCCCAGGGCAGGTACAGGGGGTTAGATACAGAGTAAAGCTCTCTGTACACTATCCCATCAAACGCTCCCAGGACAGTTACAGCACGGATTAGATACAGAGTAAAGCTCCCTCTACACTGTCCCATCAAACACTCCCAGGGCAGGTACAGGGGGTGAGATACAGAATAAAGCTCTCTTTCCACTGTGCCATCAAACACTCCCAGGGCAGGTACAGCATGGATTTAGATACAGAGTAAAGCTTCCTCTACACTGCCCCATCAAACACTCCCAGTGCAGGTACAGGGGGTTAGATACAGAATAAAGCTCTCTTTCCACTGATCCATCAAACACTCCCAGGGCAGGTACAGCACGGGGTTAGATACAGAGTAAAGCTCCCTCTACACTGTCCCATCAAACACTCCCAGGGCAGGTACAGCACGGGGTTAGATACAGAGTAAAGCTCTCACTACACTGTCCCATCAAACATCCCAGGGCAATACAGCATGGGGTTAGATACAGAGTAAAGCTCGCTCGGCACTGTCCCATCAAACACTTCAAGGGCAGATACAGGGGGTTAGATACAGAGTAAAGCTACCTCTACACTGTCCCATCAAACAATCCCAGGGCAGGTACAAGGGGTTAGATACAGAGTAAAGCTCCCTCTGCACTGTCCCATCAACCACTCCCAGGGCAGATACAGGGGGTTAGATACAGAGTAAAGCTGCCTCTACACTGTCGCATCACACACTCCTAGGGCAGGTACAGGGGGTTAGATAGAGAGTAAAGCTTCCTCTACACTGTCCCATCAAACACTCCCAGGGCAGTACAGGGGGTTAGATACAGAGTAAAGCTCCCTCTACACTGTCCCATCAAACACTCCCAGGGCAGGTACAGAAGGTTAGATACAGAGTAAAGCTCCCTCTACACTGTCCCATCAAACACTCCCAGGGCAGGTACAGGGGGTTAGATACAGAGTTAAGCTCCCTCGGCACTGTCCCATCAAACACTCCCAGGGCAGGTACAGCATGGGGTTAGATACCGAGTAAAGCTCCCTCTACACAGTCCCATCAAACACTCCCGGGGCAGGGACAGGGTGGTTAGATCCAGAGTAAATCTCCCTCTACACTGTCCCATCAAACATTCCCAGGGCAGCTACAGGGGGTTAGATACAGAGCAAAGCTCTCTCTCACACTGTCCCATCAAACACTCCCAGGGCAGGTACAGGGGGTTAGGTAACGAGTAAACTCCCTCGACACTGTCACATCAAACACTCCCAGGGTAGGTACAGCATGGGTTTAGATATAGAGTAAAGCTCCCTCTGCACTGTCCCATCAAACACTCCCAGGGCAATACAGCATGGGGTTAGATACAGAGTAAAGCTCCCTCTGCACTGTACCATCAAACACTTCAAGGGCAGATACAGGGGGTGAGATTCAGAGTAAAGCTCCCTAGACACTGTCCCATCAAACACTGCAGGTCAGGTCCAGGCGGTTCGCTGCAGAGTAAAGCTCTCTCTCCACTGTCCCATCAAACACTCCCAGGACAGGTACAGGGAGTTAGATACAGAGTAAAACTCCCTCTACACTGTCCCATCAAACACTCGCAGGGCAGGTACAGCACTGGGTTAGATACAGCGTAAAACTCCCTCTACACTGTCCCACCAAACACTCCCAGGGCAGTACAGGGGGTTAGATACAGAGTAAAGCTCCCTCTACACTGTCCCATCAAACACTCACAGGGCAGGTACAGGAGGTTAGATACAGAGTAAAGCTCCCTGTACACTGTCCCATCAAACACTCCCAGGGCAGGTACAGGGGGTTAGATACAGAGTAAAGCTCCCTCGGCACTGTCCCATCAAACACTCCCAGGGCAGGTGCAGCATGGGGTTATATACAGAGTAAATCTCCCTCTACGCTGTCCCATCAAACACTCCCAGGGCAGGGACAGGGGGGTTAGATACAGAGTAAATCTCCCTCTACACTGTCCCATCAAACATTCCCAGTGCAGCTACAGGGGGTTAGATACAGAGTAAAGCTCCCTCTACACTGTCCCATCAAACACTCCCAGGGCAGGGACAGGGGGTTAGATACAGAGTAAAGCTCTCTGTACACTGTCCAATCAAACGCTCCCAGGACAGTTACAGCACGGGTTAGATACAGAGTAAAGCTCCCTCTACACTGTCCCATCAAACACTCCCAGGGCAGGTACATGGGGTGAGATACAGAATAAAGCTCCCTTTCCACTGTCCCATCAAACACTCCCAGGGCAGGTACAGCATGGATTTAGATACAGAGTAAAGCTTCCTCTACACTGCCCCATCAAACACTCCCAGGGCAGGTACAAGGGGTTAGATACAGAATAAAGCTCTCTTTCCACTGATCCATCAAACACTCCCAGGGCAGGTACAGCACGGGGTTAGATACAGAGTAAAGCTCCCTCTATACTGTCCCATCAAACACTCCCAGGGCAGGTACAGGGGGTTAGATACAGAGTAAAGCTCCCTCTATCTGTCCCGTCAAACATTCTCAGGGCAGGTACAGCACGGGGTTAGATACAGAGTAAAGCTCCCACTACACTGTCCCATTAAACATCCCAGGGCAATAGAGCATGGGGTTAGATACAGAGTAAAGCTCACTCTGCACTGTCCCATCAAACACTTCAAGGGCAGATACAGGGGGTTAGATACAGAGTAAAGCTACCTCTACACTGTCCCATCAATCAATCCCAGGGCAGGTACAAGGGGTTAGATACAGAGTAAAGCTCCCTCTGCACTGTCCCATCAAACACTCCCAGGGCAGATACAGGGGGTTAGATACAGAGTAAAGCTGCCTCTACACTGTCGCATCACACAATCCCAGGGCAGGTACAGAAGGTTAGATACAGAGTAAAGCTCCCTCTACACTGTCCCTTCAAACACTCCCAGGGCAGTACAGGGGGTTAGATACAGAGTAAATCTCCCTCTACACTGTCCCATCAAACATTCCCAGGGCAGCTACAGGGGGTTAGATACAGAGCAAAGCTCTCTCTCATACTGTCCCATCAAACACTCCCAGGGCAGGTACAGGGGGTTAGGTAACGAGTAAACTCCCTCGACACTGTCACATCAAACACTCCCAGGGCAGGTACAGCATGGGTTTAGATATAGAGTAAAGCTCCCTCTGCACTGTCCCATCAAACACTCCCAGGGCAATACAGCATGGGGTTAGATACAGAGAAAGCTCCCTCTGCACTGTCCCATCAAACACTTCAAGGGCAGATACAGGGGGTGAGATTCAGAGTAAAGCTCCCTAGACACTGTCCCATCAAACACTGCAGGACAGGTCCAGGCGGTTCGCTGCAGAGTAAAGCTCTCTCTCCACTGTCCCATCAAACACTCCCAGGACAGGTACAGGGAGTTAGATACAGAGTAAAACTCCCTCTACACTGTCCCATCAAACACTCGCAGGGCAGATACAGCACTGGGTTAGATACAGAGAAAAACTCCCTCTACACTGTCCCACCAAACACTCCCAGGGCAGTACAGGGGGTTAGATACAGAGTAAAGCTCCCTCTACACTATCCCATCAAACACTCCCAGGGCAGGTACAGGAGGTTAGATACAGAGTAAAGCTCCCTCTACACTGTCCGATCACACAGTCCTAGGTCAGGTAAAGGGGGTTAGATAGAGAGTAAAGCTTCCTCTACACTGTCCCATCAAACACTCCCAGGGCAGTACAGGGGGTTAGATATAGAGTAAAGCTCCCTCTGCACTGTCCCATCAAACACTCCCAGGGCAGGTACAGCACGGGTTAGATACAGAGTAAAGCTCTCTCTACACTGTCCCATCAAACACTCCCAGGGCAGGTACAGGGGTTAGATACAGAGTAAAGCTCCCTCTACACTGTCCCATCAAACACTCCCAGGGCAGGTACAGGGGGGTTAGATACAGAGTAAAGCTCTCTCTACACTGTCCCATCAAACACTCCCAGGGCAGGTACAGGGGGTTAGATACAGAGTAAAACTCCCTCTACACTGTCCCATCAAACACTCCCAGGGCAGGTACAGGGGTTAGATACAGAGTAAAGCTCCCTCTACACTGTCCCATCAAACACTCCCAGGGCAGGTACAGGGGGTTAGATACAGAGTAAAGCTCTCTGTACACTATCCCATCAAACGCTCCCAGGACAGTTACAGCACGGATTAGATACAGAGTAAAGCTCCCTCTACACTGTCCCATCAAACACTCCCAGGGCAGGTACAGGGGGTGAGATACAGAATAAAGCTCTCTTTCCACTGTGCCATCAAACACTCCCAGGGCAGGTACAGCATGGATTTAGATACAGAGTAAAGCTTCCTCTACACTGCCCCATCAAACACTCCCAGTGCAGGTACAGGGGGTTAGATACAGAATAAAGCTCTCTTTCCACTGATCCATCAAACACTCCCAGGGCAGGTACAGCACGGGGTTAGATACAGAGTAAAGCTCCCTCTACACTGTCCCATCAAACACTCCCAGGGCAGGTACAGCACGGGGTTAGATACAGAGTAAAGCTCTCACTACACTGTCCCATCAAACATCCCAGGGCAATACAGCATGGGGTTAGATACAGAGTAAAGCTCGCTCGGCACTGTCCCATCAAACACTTCAAGGGCAGATACAGGGGGTTAGATACAGAGTAAAGCTACCTCTACACTGTCCCATCAAACAATCCCAGGGCAGGTACAAGGGGTTAGATACAGAGTAAAGCTCCCTCTGCACTGTCCCATCAACCACTCCCAGGGCAGATACAGGGGGTTAGATACAGAGTAAAGCTGCCTCTACACTGTCGCATCACACACTCCTAGGGCAGGTACAGGGGGTTAGATAGAGAGTAAAGCTTCCTCTACACTGTCCCATCAAACACTCCCAGGGCAGTACAGGGGGTTAGATACAGAGTAAAGCTCCCTCTACACTGTCCCATCAAACACTCCCAGGGCAGGTACAGAAGGTTAGATACAGAGTAAAGCTCCCTCTACACTGTCCCATCAAACACTCCCAGGGCAGGTACAGGGGGTTAGATACAGAGTTAAGCTCCCTCGGCACTGTCCCATCAAACACTCCCAGGGCAGGTACAGCATGGGGTTAGATACCGAGTAAAGCTCCCTCTACACAGTCCCATCAAACACTCCCGGGGCAGGGACAGGGTGGTTAGATCCAGAGTAAATCTCCCTCTACACTGTCCCATCAAACATTCCCAGGGCAGCTACAGGGGGTTAGATACAGAGCAAAGCTCTCTCTCACACTGTCCCATCAAACACTCCCAGGGCAGGTACAGGGGGTTAGGTAACGAGTAAACTCCCTCGACACTGTCACATCAAACACTCCCAGGGTAGGTACAGCATGGGTTTAGATATAGAGTAAAGCTCCCTCTGCACTGTCCCATCAAACACTCCCAGGGCAATACAGCATGGGGTTAGATACAGAGTAAAGCTCCCTCTGCACTGTACCATCAAACACTTCAAGGGCAGATACAGGGGGTGAGATTCAGAGTAAAGCTCCCTAGACACTGTCCCATCAAACACTGCAGGTCAGGTCCAGGCGGTTCGCTGCAGAGTAAAGCTCTCTCTCCACTGTCCCATCAAACACTCCCAGGACAGGTACAGGGAGTTCGATACAGAGTAAAACTCCCTCTACACTGTCCCATCAAACACTCGCAGGGCAGGTACAGCACTGGGTTAGATACAGCGTAAAACTCCCTCTACACTGTCCCACCAAACACTCCCAGGGCAGTACAGGGGGTTAGATACAGAGTAAAGCTCCCTCTACACTGTCCCATCAAACACTCACAGGGCAGGTACAGGAGGTTAGATACAGAGTAAAGCTCCCTGTACACTGTCCCATCAAACACTCCCAGGGCAGGTACAGGGGGTTAGATACAGAGTAAAGCTCCCTCGGCACTGTCCCATCAAACACTCCCAGGGCAGGTGCAGCATGGGGTTATATACAGAGTAAATCTCCCTCTACGCTGTCCCATCAAACACTCCCAGGGCAGGGACAGGGGGGTTAGATACAGAGTAAATCTCCCTCTACACTGTCCCATCAAACATTCCCAGTGCAGCTACAGGGGGTTAGATACAGAGTAAAGCTCCCTCTCACACTGTCCCATCAAACACTCCCAGGACAGGTACAGGGGGTTAGGTATCGAGTAAACTCCCTCGACACTGTCACATCAAACACTCCCTGGGCAGCTACAGCATGGGTTTAGATATAGAGTAAAGCTCCCTCTGCACTGTCCCATCAAACACTCCCAGGGCAATACAGCATGGGGTTAGATTCAGAGTAAAGCTCCCTCTACACTGTCCCATCAAACACTCCCAGGGCAGGTACAGGGGGTTAGGTATCGAGTAAACTCCCTCGACACTGTCCCATCAAACACTCGCAGGGCAGGTGCAGCACTGGGTTAGATACAGAGTAAAACTCCCTCTACACTGTCCCATCAAACACTCCCAGGGCAGGTGCAGGGGGTTAGATACAGAGTAAAGCTCCCTCTACACTGTCCCATCAAACACTCCCAGGGCAGGTACAGGGGGTGAGATACGGCGTAAAGCTCCCTCTACACTGTCCCATCAAACACTCCCAGGGCAGGTACAGGAGGTTAGATACAGAGTAAAGCTCCCTCTACACTGTCCCATCAAACACTCCCAGGGCAGGTACAGGGGGTTAGATAGAGAGAAAAGCTCCCTCTACATTGTCCCATCAAACACTCCCAGGGCAGGTAGAGATGGTTCGATACAGAGTAAAGCTCCCTCGAAACTGTCCCATCAAACACTCCCGGGGCAGGTACAGCACGGGGTTAGATACGGAGATATGAACATAAGAAATAGGAGCAGGAGTAGTCCATACGGACCCTCGAGCCTGCTCCACCATTTAATACGATCATCGCTGATCCGATAATGGACTCAGGTCCACTTCCGTGCCCACTCCCCATAAACTCTTATCCCTTATCGGTTAAGGAACTGTCTATCTGTGTCTTAAATATATTCAATGTCCCTGCTTCCACAGCTCTCTGAGGCAGTGAATTCCACAGATGTACAACACTCTGAGAGAAGAAATTCCTCCTCATCTCAGTTTTAAATGGGCGGCCCCTTATTCTAAGACCATGCCCCCTAGTTCTAGTCCCCCCCATCAGTGGAAACATCCGCTCTGTATCCACCTTGTCAAGCCCCCTCATTATCTTATCCGTTTCGTTAGTTAGTTACCTGCGATCTGATAGTTAATTACATTTGGAGAGAGCACATCTCTGTCTCTCTGTCTCACTCCCTCTTTCTCCCTCTCCCTCTCTTTCTATATCTCCCATTCTGTCTCGCTTCCTCTTTCTCCCTCTGTCTCTGTGTCTCTCTCTCTCCTTCTCTCCCACTCTGTATCGCTTCATCGCTCACACTCTCTCCCTCTCTCTTTCTTGCCCTCTCTCTCTCCCTCTCTCTCTATTGTTCTCCCTGTCTCTCTATCTCTCTCCGTCTCGCTCTGTCTCGCTCTCTTTCTCACACTGTATATCTCCCTCTTTCTCCCTCTCTCTCTTTCTCACTCTGTTCCTCCCTCTCTCTCTTAATCTCTGTCTCGCTTTCGCGCTCTCTCTCTCTTTCACTCTCTCTCTGTCTCTCTATCTCTCTGTCTCTCAATCCCTGTCTCTCTCTCGCGCTCTCACGTTCTATCTCTCTCTTTGTGTCTCTCTCTCTCACTCTGTCTTTCTCTCTCTTTGTCCCTCGCTTTCTCTCGATCTGTATATCTCTCTCTCTCTCTCTCTCTCTCACTCCCTGTTTCTCTCTCTCTCTCGCTCTGTCTCTGTCTCTCTCAACCTCTCTATCTCCGTATCCCTCTCTCTACTCTCTCTCTATCTCTCTCTCTCTACTCTCTCTCTCTCTCTCTGTCTCTGTCTCTCTCTCTCTGTCTCGCTCAGTCTCTCAGACTCTGTAACAAGAGACGTGGTATAAAATGGTCGCCACGCATTTCATGTAAAATGGCTGCTCAATTTCACCCAAACTAATCCCACTGCCCCACTCTCTCCCCATAGTCCTGTATCAATCCGCAAACTAATCCCACTGCCCCACTCTCTCCCCATAGTCCTGTATCAATCCCCAAACTAATCCCACTGCCCCGCTCTCTCTCCATAGCCCTGTATCAATCCCCAAACTAATCCCACTGCCCCGCTCTCTCCCCATAGTCCTGTATCAATCCCCAATCTAATCCCACTGCCCCGCTCTCTCCCCATAGTCCTGTATCAATCCCCAAACTAATCCCACTGCCCCGCTCTCTCCCCATAGTCCTGTATCAATCCCCAAACTAATCCCATTTCCCCGCTCTCTACCCATAGCCCTGTATCAATCCCCAAATTAATCCCACTGTCCCGCTCTCTCCCATTAGTCCTGTATCAATCTCCAAACTAATCCCACTGTCCCGCTCTCTCCCCATAGTCCTGTATCATTCCCCAAACTAATCCCATTGCCCGCTCTCTCCTCATAGCCCTGTATCAATCTCCAAACTAATCCCACTGTCACGCTCTCTCCCCATAGTCCTGTATCAATCCCCAAACTAATCCCACTGTCCCGCTCTCTCCCCATATGCCTGTTTCAATCCACAAACTAATCCCACTGCCCGCTCTCTCCCCATAGTCCTGTGTCAATCCCCAAACTAATCCCACTGCCCCGCTCTCTCCCCATAGTCCTGTATCAATCCCCAAACTAATCCCACTGTCCCGCTCTCTCCCCATAGCCCTGTATCAATCCCCAAACTAATCCCACTGCCCCGCTCTCTCCCCATAGTCCTGTATCAATCCCCAAACTAATCCCACTGCCCCGCTCTCTCCCCATAGTCCTGTATCAATCCCCAAACTAATCCCACTGTCCCGCTCTCTCCCATTAGTCGTGTATCAATCCCCAAACTAATCCCACTGTCCCGCTCTCTCCCCATAGTCCTGTGTCAATCCCCAAACAATCCCACTGCCCCGCTCTCTCCCCATAGTCCTGTATCAATCCCCAAACTAATCCCACTGCCCCGCTCTCTCCTCATAGTCCGATATCAATCTCCAAACTAATCCCACTGCCCTGCTCTCTCCCCATACGTCTGTATCAATCCCAAACTAATCCCACTGCCCGCTCTCTCCCCATAGTCCTGTATCAATCCTCAAACTAATCCCACTGCCCCGCTCTCTCGCCATAGTCCTGTATCAATCCTCAAACTAATCCCACTGCCCCGCTCTCTCCCCATAGTCCTGTATCAATCCCCAAACTAATCCCACTGCCCCGCTCTCTCCCCAAAGTCCTGTATCAATCCTCAAACTAATCCCACTGCCCCGCTCTCTCCCCATAGTCCTATTTCAATCCCCAAACTAATCCCACTTCCCCGCTCTCTCCCCACAGTCCTGTATCAATCCCCAAACTAATCCCACTGCCCCGCTCTCTCGCCATAGTCCTGTATCAATCCTCAAACTAATCCCACTGCCCCGCTCTCTACCCAGAGTTCTGTATCAATCCCCAACCTAATCCCACTGCCCCGCTCTCTCCCCATAGTCCTGTATCAATCCCCAAACTAATCCCACTGCCCCGCTCTCTCCCCATAGTCCTGCATCCATCCCCAAACTAATCCCACTGCCCTGCTCTCTCCCCATAGTCCTGTATCAATCCCCAAACTAATCCCACTCTCCCGCTCTCTCCCCATAGCCCTGTATCAATCCCCAAACTAATCCTACTGCCCCGCTCTCTCCCCATAGTCCTGTAACAATCCCCAAACTAATCCCACTGCCCCGCTCTCTCCCCATAGTCCTGTATCAATCCACAAACTAATCCCACTGCCCCGCTCTCTCCCATTAGTCGTGTATCAATCCCCAAACTAATCCCACTGCCCCGCTCTCTCACCATAGCCCTGTATCAATCCCCAAACTAATCCCACTGCCCCGCTCTCTCCCCATAGTCCTGTATCAATCCCCAAACTAATCCCACTGCCCCGCTCTCTCCCCATAGTCCTGTATCAATCCCCAAACTAATCCTACTGCCCCGCTCTCTCCCCATAGTCCTGTATCAATCCCCAAACTAATCCCACTGCCCCGCTCTCTCCCCATAGTCCTGTATCAATCCTCAAACTAATCCCACTGCCCCGCTCTCTCCCATTAGTCGTGTATCAATCCCCAAACTAATCCCACTGCCCCGCTCTCTCCCCATAGCCCTGTATCAATCCCCAAACTAATCCCACTGCCCCGCTCTCTCCCCATAGTCCTGTATCAATCCCCAAACTAATCCCACTGCCCCGCTCTCTCCCCATAGTCCTGTATCAATCCCCAAACTAATCCCACTTCCCCACTCTCTCCCCATAGCGCTGTATCAATCCCCAAACTAATCCCACTTCCCCGCTCTCTCCCCATAGTCCTGTATAAATCCTCAAACTAATCCCACTGCCCCGCTCTCTCCCCATAGTCCTGTATCAATCCCCAAACTAATCCCACTGCACCGTTCTCTCCCCATAGTCCTGTATAAATCCCCAAACTAATCCCACTGTCCCGCTCTCTCCTCATAGTCCTGTATCAATCGCCAAACTAATCCCACTGCCCCGCTCTCTCCCCATAATCCTGTATCAATCCCAAACTAATCCAACTGGCCCGCTCCCTCCTCATAGTCCTGTATCAATCCCGAAACTAATCCCACTGCCCCGCTTTCTCCTCATAGGCCTGTATAGGTTAGGTGAGTGGGCAAATGCATGGCAGATGAAGTATAATGTGGATAAATGTGAGGTTATCCACTTTGGTGGTAAAAACAGAGAGACAGACTATTATCTGAATGGTGACAGATTAGGAAAAGGGAAGGTGCAACGAGACCTGGGTGTCATGGTACATCAGTCATTGAAGGTTAGCATGTAGGTACAGCAGGCGGTTAAGAAAGCAAATGGCATGTTGGCCTTCATAGCGAGGGGATTTGAATACAGGGGCAGGGAGGTGTTGCTACAGTTGTACAGGGCCTTGGTGAGGCCACACCTGGAGTATTGTGTACAGTTTTGGTCTCCTAACTTGAGGAAGGACATTCTTGCTATTGAGGGAGTGCAGCGAAGGTTCACCAGACTGATTCCCGGGATGGCGGGACTTATCTATCAAGAAAGATTGGATCAACTGGGCTTGTATTCATTGGAGTTCAGAAGAATGAGAGGGGACCTCATAGAAACGTTTAAAATTCTGACGGGTTTAGACAGGTTAGATGCAGAAAGAATGTTCCCAATGTTGGGGAAGTCCAGAACCAGGGGTCACAGTCTGAGGATAAGGGGTAAGCCATTTAGGACCGAAATGAGGAGAAACATCTTCACCCAGAGAGTGGTGAACCTGTGGAATTCTCTACCACAGAAAGTAGTTGAGGCCAATTCACTAAATATATTCAAAAGGGACTTAGATGAAGTCCTTACTACTCGGGGGATCAAGGGGTATGGTGAGAAAGCAGGAAGGGGGTACTGAAGTTTCATGTTCAGCCATGAACTCATTGAATGGCGGTGCAGGATAGAAGGGCTGAATGGCCTGCTCCTGCACCTATTTTCTATGTTTCTATGTCTATCAATCCCCAAACTAATCTTACTGCCCCGCTCTCTCCTCATAGTCCTGTATCAATCCCCACACTAATCCCACTGCCCCGCTCTCTCCCCATAGACGTGTATCAATCTCCAAACTAATCCCACTGCCCGCTCTCTCCCCATAGCCCTGTATCAATCCCCAAACTAATCCCACTGCCCCGCTCTCTCCCCATAGTCCTGTATCAATCCCCAAACTAATCCCTCTGCCCCGCTCTCTCTCCATAGCCCTGTATCAATCCCCAAACTAATCCCACTGCCCCGCTCTCTCTCCATAGCCCTGTATCAATCCCCAAACAAATCCCACTGCCCCGCTCCCTCCCCATAGCCTTATATCAATCCCCAAACTAATCCCACTGCCCTGCTCTCTCCCCGTAGCCCTGTATCAATCCCAGAATCTATACAGAGAGAGAGATAGAGAGAGACACACACACACTAATAAGCTCTCTCTCTGTCTCACTCGATCTCTCTCTTCTATCACCCTCTCTGTCTCTCTCTCTCTCTCTCTTTCACTCTCTGTGTCTCTCTGTCTGTCTCCCTCCCTGTTTCTTTCTCTCTCCCTCTCGCTCTCTCTTGCTGTCTCTCTGTCTCTGTCCCTCTCGCTCTACTTATGTCTCTCTCACTCTCTCTCTCTCTGTTCCTCTCTCTCTCTTTCACATTGTCCCTCTCTCTCTCTGTCTCTCCCTCTCTCTTCCACTCTCTGTCCCTCTCTCTCACTCTGTCTTTCTCTTTCTCTCTCTCTGTCCCACTCTCTGTTCCTCTTGCTCTCTCTCACTCTCTCTCTCCCTCTCTCTCTGTCCCTCTCTCTCTCTCTGTTTCTCTATCGCTCTCTGTCTCTCTATCTCTCTCTGTCTCTCTCCCCTTCTGTCTCTCTCTCTGTCTCTGTATTTCTGTCTCTCTCTCTCTCTCTATCTCTCTCTCTGTCTCTCTTTATCTCTCTCTCACTGTCTCTCTCTCTCTCTGTCTGTCACCCTCTTGCTTTCTCTCTCTATCCCTCTCTTTCTCTTTGTCTCGCTCTCCCTTTCTCTGACACTCTCTGTCTCTCTCTCTCTGTCACACTCACTCTTTGTCTATCTCTCTGTATTGTTTTCTCTCTGTCTCTCTCTCTCTCGCTCTGTCTCTCTCTCTCCGTCTCTGTCTTTGTCTCTCTCTCTGTCTCTCTCTCTGTGTCTCCTGTCTATTGCTATCTCTCTCTCGCTCTCTCTGTCTCTCTATCGGTCTCTCTCTCTCTCTGTTTCTCTCTATCCCTTTCTCTCTCTGTCCCTCTCCCTCTCTCTGTCCCTCACTATGTGTCTCTCTCTCTTTGTCTCTCTCTGTCTCGCTCCCTCTCTCTCTCCTGTCTCTTTCCATCTCTCTCTCGCTCTCTCTCTCTCTCTCACTATCTCTGTCTCTCTATCTGTCTCTCTCTCTCTCTCTCTGTTTCTTCGTCTCTCTCTCTGTCTATCCTACTCTCTCTCAATCCATCTCTCTTCCTATCCCTCTCTCTCACTCTCCCTCTCTGTCTCCCTCTAACTCTGTCTGTCTCTTTCTGTCTCTCTGACTCCCTCTCTTTCTCCCTCTCTGTCTCTCTCTCTGTCTGTATGTCTGTCTCTTTCTCTGTATATCTCTCCCACTCTCTCTCTCTCTGTCTCTCTCTCTTTCAGTATCTCTGTATATCTCTCCCTCTCTCTCCGTCGCTGTCTCTCTCACGCTCTCCCAGAACCACAATGACAACGCACACACCGATCTTCAGTCACCCATTTTACATTTGTTCATGGTCGCCATTTGATATTAACACTGGGAGATTGATTACAGAGACCGACTACTCTCTAATTTAACGTTAGCTGCTTAAAGGTGTACCTGCCCTGGGATTATTTGATGGGACAGTGTAGAGGGAGCTTTACTCTGTATCTTGCCCCCTGTACCTGCCCTGGGAGTGTTTGATGGGACAATATAGAGGGAGCTTTACTCTGTATCTAATCCGTGCTGTACCTGCCCTGGGAGTGTTTGTTGGGACAGTGTAGAGAGAGATTTACTCTGTATCTAACCCCCTGTACCTGCCCTGGGAGTGTTTCATGGGACAGTGTAGAGGGAGCTTTACTCTGTATCTAACCCCCTGTACCTGCTCTGGGAGTGTTTGATGGGACAGTGTAGAGGGAGCTTTACTCTGTATCTAACCCCGTGCTGTAGCTGCCCTGGGAGTGTTTGATGGGAGGATATCTTCGCAGGGCAGGAAATAGAGAAGCAAGTTTTGTTGGTTTGAATAAGGTGTAAATTCGATTGTGTCGCCCCTCACAGATACACAGGATTGAATCTGTTTAACATCAATGCGCTGAAAGAATGAAATGATGTGACCAACTTCAAACTCTTCAAACACATGAAGGACCCAGAGACTGGGACCAATACACAAAGCCCCGAGCCCAGGCCGGTAAACCAGGTTTGTTCACAGATCACCCAGACACGTGTCCTGGTGTAAAATGGTCACCACGCATCTCTTGTAAAATGTGTGCTCAATTTCACCCAAACTAATCCCACTGTCCCGCTCTCTCCCCATTGTCCTGTATCAATCCCCAAACTAATCCCACTGCCCCGCTCTCTCCCCATAGTCCTGTATCAATCCCCAAACTAATCCCACTGCCCTGCTCTCTCCCCATAGACCTGTATCAATCCCGAAACTAATCCCACTGCCCCGCTCTCTCCCCATAGTCCTGTATCAATCCCCAAACTAATCCCACTGCCCCGCTCTCTCCCCATAGTCCTGTATCAATCCCCAAACTAATCCCACTGCCCTGCTCTCTCCCCATCGTCCTGTATCAATCCCCAAACTAACCCCACTGCCCCGCTCTCTCCCCATACGTCTGTATCAATCCCCAAACTAGCTCTCTCTCTGTCTCCCTCACTCTCTCTCTCTCTATCTCTCTCTCTCTTTCTGTCTCTCCCTGACTCTCTCGGTCTTTCTCCCCCTCTCTCTCTCTCTCTCTCTCTCCGTCTCTGTTTCTCTCTCTCTCTGTCTCTCTCTCACACTCTCTTTTTCTCCCTCTCTCTCTCTGTTTCTCCCTCTCTCTGTCACACTCTTTCTCTCTCTGTCTCTCTCTCTCTCTCTCTCACTCTCTTTCTGTGTTTTTCTCTCTCTCTCTATCTCTATTTCTGTGTTACTCATTCTCTGTCTCTATTTCTATCTCTCTGTCTTTCTCTCTCTGTCTCTCTCTCGGTCTCTCTCTCTCTCTGTCACCCTCTCTTTCTGTCTCTCTCTCTCTCGCTGTCACCCTCACTTTCTGTCACTCTCTCTCTGTCTCTCATTCTCCCTGTATCTCTCCCTGTCTTTATCTCTGTCTTTCCCTCTCTCTCTATCAATCTCTCTCTCTATCAATCTCTCCCTCTCTATAAATCCTTGTCTCTCTGTCATTGTCTCTCTCTGTCTCGCTATCTGTCTCTCTCTTTGTCTCTCTTTTTCTCCCTCTCTCCCTCTCTGTCACCCTCTCTTTCTGTCTTTTTCTCTCTCACTCTCTCTGTGTTTCTCTCTCTCTCTCTCTCTCTAATTTCTGTCTCTCTCGCGCTCTCTCTCTGTCTATCTGTATCTCTCCCTCTCTTTATCTCCGTCCTTCACTCAATCTCTCGCTCTGTCTGTCTCTCTCTCTCTCTCTGTCTTTCTCACTCTGTATATTTCTCTCTCTCACGCTGTCGGTCACTCTCTCTCTCTCTGTCTCTCTCTCTCTCTTGCTCGCTCTCTCTCTTTCTATGTCTCTCTGTCTGCCTATCTCAATCTCTCTTTCTCTCTCTCGCTCTCTGTCTCTGTCTCTCTCTGTCTGTCTCTCTGTCTCTCTCTCTCTCTCTCTCTCTACCTTTCCCTCTCTCACTCTGTCTCTCTTTCTCTCTGTCGCTTCTCTGAATGTCTCTCTGTCTCTATCACTCTTTTTCACTCTCTCCCTTTCTCTTTCTCGCGCTCTGTCTCTCTCTGTATCTCTCTCTCCCCCTCTCGCTCTGTCTCTCTCTCTCTCTCTCTTTCCCTCTCTCTCTCTGTCTCTCTCTATCTCTCTCTCTCTCGCTCTGTATTGTGCTCTGTCTCTCTCTCACCTTCTCTCTCTGAGTTTCTCTCCATCTCGCTCTGTCTCTCCCTCTCCCTCTGTCTTGCTCTCTCTCTGTATCTCTCCACAATTCTGTCTCTCTGTCTCTCTCTGTCGATCTGCCTATCTCTGTCTCTCTCTCTCTATCTGTCTGTCGATCTCTCTCTGTCTCTCTCTGTTCCTGTTTCTCTCTCCATCTTTCACTCTATCTCTGTCTCTCTCTCTGTCTCTCTATCTCTGTTTTTGTTGATCTCTCAATCTTTCCCTCTCTCTCTCTCTCTCTCTCACTCTCGCTCTGTCTCTCTCTCTATGTTTCTGTTTCTCACTCCATCTTTCCCTCTCTCTCTCTCTCTCTCTCACACTCTCGCTCTGTCTGTCTCTCTCTCTCTCTGTTTCTCTCTGTCTCTCTCTCTGTTTCTGTTTCTCACTCGATCTTTCCCTTCTCTCTCTGACTCTCGCTCTGTCTCTCCGTCTCTCTGTCTCTCTCTCTCTCGCTCTGTGTTTCCCTCTCTCTGACTCTCTCTGTCTCTATCTCTATCTGTATTTCCATCCCTCTCACTATCTCTCTCTCTGTCTCTCTCTCTCTCTCTCTGTCTGTCTCTCCATCTCTCCCTCTCTCTTTATCTCTCTATAAATCTGCCTCTCTCATTCACTCTGTCTGTCTGCCTATCTCTGGCTCTCTCTCTGTCTATCTGTCTCTCTCTCTCACTCTCTCTCTGTCTCTCACTCTCTCTGTGTCTCTGTTTCATACTCTCCCTGTCTCTTTCTCTCACTCTCTCTCTCTCTGCCTCTCTCTCTCTCTGTGTGTCTCTGTTTCACTCTCTCCTTGTTCCTCTCTCTCTCACTCTGTCTCTCTCTCTCTCTCTCTCCCTCTCTGTTTCTCGGTCTCTGTCTCTCTCTCTCTCGCTCTGTCTCTCTCGCTCTGTATTTTTCTCTCACTCTATCCCTCACTCTGTATATTTCTCTGTGTCTTTCTCTGTCTCTCTGTCTCTCTCTCCCTGCCTATCTCTCTGCCTATCTCTGTCTGTCTGACTCACTCTCTCTCTATCTCTCTCGCTACACTTCCTCCTTGTCTCTCTCTCTCTCTCACTCTGTCTCTCTCTCTCTCTCTCTCCCTCTCTGTGTCTCGGTTTCTGTCTCTCTCTCTCTCGCTCTGTCTCTCTCGCTCTGTCTCTCTCGCTCTGTCTTTTTCTCTCACTCTATCCCTCACTCTGTTTATTTCTCTGTGTCTTTCTCTGTCTCTTTGTTTCTCTCTCCCTGCCTCTCTCTCTCTCTCTCTCTCTGCCTATCTCTGTCTGTCTGACTCACTCTCTCTCTCTCTCTCTCGCTACACTTCCTCCTTGTCTCTCTCTCTCTCTCTCTCTCTCCCTCTCTTGTATCTCTCTCTCTCTCTGCCTCTCACACTCTGTCTCTCTCACTCTCTGTCTCTCTCTCGCTCTCTCTTCCTGACTCTCTCTCTCTCTCTGTCCCTCCCTGTCTTTCTCTGTCTTTCCCCCTCTCTCTCTCTCTCCCTCTCTCTCCCTGTCTCTCTTTCTCTCTCTCCCTATCTTTCCCTCTCTCTCTGTATATCTGTCTCTCTCTCTCCCTCTTGCTCTGTCTCTCTCTTTCTCTCTCTCTCTCTCTCTCTCTCTCTCTCTCTCTGTCTCTCTCCATGTCTTTATCTCTGCCTTTCCCTCTGTCTCTGCCAATTTTTCTCTCTCTCTGTCATCTCTCTCTCTCTGTCTCTCTCTCTCTCTCTGTCTCTCTCTCTCTCTCTGTCTCTCTCTCTCTCTGTCTCTCTCTCTCTCTCTCTGTCTCTCTCTGTATCTCTCTCTGCCTCTCTCTCTTTCTGACTCTCTCTCTCTCTCTCTGTTTATCTCTCTCTCCATCTCTATTTGTGTCTCTTTCTCTTATTCTCTGTCGCTCTCACTCTCTCTTGCTCTCGCTCTCTGTCTCTGTGTCTCTCTGTTTCTCTGTTTACCTCTCTGTCTCTGTCGTTCTCTCGCTCGCTCTCTGTCACTCTCTCTGTCTCTCTCTCTGTCTCTGTGTCTCTATGTTTCTCTCTCTCCCGATCTCTGTCTCTCTCTCTTTGTGTGTCTCTCTCTCTCTCTCTGTCTTTCTGCCTATCTCTGTCTCTCTCCCTATCTGTCTGTCGATCTCTCTCTATCTCTCTGTCTTTCTCACTCTCTGTCTCTCTCTCTCTCTATTTCTGTCTATCCCTAACTCTCTCTCTCTCTCTGTTTGTCTCTCTCTCTCGCTCTCTCACTCTCTTTCTCGCTCTGTCTGTATCTCTTTCCACTCTCTATTTCTCTCTATCTGTTTCTAGCTCTCTCTCTCTCTCTCTCCCACTCTCTCTCTCTCTGTCACTTTCCCTCGCTCTCTCTCTCTATATATATCTCTCTGTCTTTCTCTGTCTTCCCCTCTGTCTCGCTCTCTCTCTGTCTCTCTCTATCTTTCTGCGTCTCCCCCTCTCTCTCTCTCTCTCTCTCTCTCTGTGTCTCTCTCTATCTCTCTGTGTCTATCTGTCTCTCTCTGTCTTTCTGTGTTTTTCCCCCTCTCTCTCTCTCTCGGTCTCTGTTTCTCTCTATATATATATATATATTTCACCCTCTCTCTGTCTCTCTGACTCTCTCTCCCTCTTGCTCTGTCTCCCTCTCTCTCTCTCTCTCTCTCTCTCTCTCTCTGACTTTATCTCTGTCTTTCCCTCACTCTCTCTATCTCTGTCTCTATCTCTCTCTCTGCCTGACTCTCTCTGCCTCTTTCTCTCTCTCTTTGGCTCTGTATCTCTCACCCTCTCTCCCTGAATCTCTCTCTAATCTCTCTCTCCCACAATCTCTGTCTCTCTCTCTCACTCTGTCTGTCTGCCTATCTCTGTCTGTATATCTATCTCTCTGTCTCGCTCTCTCTCTCTCTCTGTCTCGTTCTCTCTCTCTGTCTCTCTCTCTGTCTCTCTCTGTCCCTCTCTCTGTCTCTCTCTGTCCCTCTCTGTCTTTCTGTGTCTTTCTCCCTCTCTCTCTCTCTCGTCGCTGTTTCTATATATACATATATTACCCTCTCTCTCTGTCTTTCTCTCCCTCTTGCTCTCTCTCTCTTTCTCTATATCTCTGTCTTCCCCTCTAACTCGCTCTCTCTCTTTCTCGCTCTGTCTTTCTCTGTCTTTCCCGCCTCTCTCTCTCTCATGGTCTCTGTTTCTCTCTATTGTTCCCTCTCTCTCTGTTTTTCTATCTCTCTCACTCGCTCCCTCTTACTCTGTCTCTCTCTCTATCTCTCCCTGTCTTTATCTCTGTCTTTCCCTCTCTCTCGATCAATCTCTCTCTCTCTATTAATATCTGTCTCTCTCCGTCATTCTCTCTCCTTGTCTCTCTCTCTGTCTCTCACTCTCTGTCTCTCTCTCTCGCTCTCTCTCTCTCGAACCCTCTCTTTCTGTCCCTCTCTCTCACTCTGTGTTTCTCTCTCTCTCTCTCTTTCTCTATTTCTGTCTCTCTATCTCTCTGTCTTTCTCTCTCTCTGTCTCGCACTCTCTGTCTTTCTCTCTCTCTCTCTGTCTCATTCTCTGTCTCTCTCTGCGTCTCTCTGCCTGTCTCCCTCTCTTTTTCTCTCTCTCTCAATTTCTGTCTCTCTCTCTATGTATTTCTCGCTGTCTTTATCTCTCTATGAATCTCTCTCTCTTTCTGTCTCTCTCTCTGTGTCTCTCTCTGCCTCTCTCTCTTTCTGACTCTCTCTCTCTCTCTGTTTCTCTCTCTCTCCATCTCTATTTCTGTCTCTTTCTCTTATTCTCCGTCGCTCTCACTCTCTCTCGCTCTCGCTCTATGTCTCTCTGTCTGTCTCCCTCTCTGTCTCCCTCTCTGTCTCTGTCCCTCTCTCGCTCGCTCTCTGTCACTCTCTCTGTCTCTCTCTCTGTCTCTGTGTCTCTCTGTTTCTCTCTCTCCCGATCTCTGTCTCTCGCTCTTTTTGTGTCTCTTTCTCTCTGCCTATCTCTGTCTCTCTCCCTATCTGTCTGTCGATCTCTCTCTATCTCTCTCGCTCTCTCACTCTCTGTCTCTCTCTCTTTCTCGCTCTGTCTGTATCTCTTCCCCTCTCTATATATCTTTATTTCTCTCTATCTGTGTCTAGCTCTCTCTCTCTCTCTCTCTGTCTCTCTCTCTAGCTATATATATATCTCTGTATTTCTCTGTCTTCCCCTCTGTCTCGCTCTCTCTCTGTCTCTCTGTCTCTCTGTTTCTCTCTCTCTCTCTCTGTCTCTCTCTCTAGCTATATATATATATATCTCTGTATTTCTCTGTCTTCCCCTCTGTCTCGCTCTCTCTCTGTCTCTCTGTCTCTCTATCTCTGTCTCACTCTGTCTTTCTGTGTCTTCCCCCCCCCCCTCTCTCTCTCTCTATCTCTCTCTCTCTCGGTCTCTCTCTGTCTTTATCTCCGTCTTTCCCTCACTCTCTCTATCTCTGTCTCTATCTCTCTCTCTGCCTCTGTCTCTGTCTCTCTCTCTGTCGCTCTCTCTTTCTGTTTGTCTCTCTCTGCCTGTCTCTCTCTGCCTCTTTCTCTCTCTCTTTGCCTCTGTCTTTCTCACCCTCTCTCTCTGAGTCTCTCTCTAATCTCTCTCTCTCCACAATCTCTGACTCTCTCTGTCACTCTGTCTGTCTGCCTATCTCTGTCTCACTCTAACTCTCTGTCTCTGTCTCTCTCTGTCTCTGTCTCTGTCTCTCTCTGCCAATCTGTCTCTCTCTGTCTTTCTGTGTCTTTCTCCCTCTCTCGTCTCTGTTTCTCTCTCTCTATATATTACCCTCTCTCGCTCCGCTCTCTGTCTCTCTCACTCTGTATTTTTCATTGTCTCTCTCTCTGTCTCTCTCTCTGCCTCTCTCTCTCTATCTCTCTCCATCTGCTTATCTCTGACTCTCTCTCTCTCTCTCTCTCTCTCTCTATCTCTTTGTCTCTTTGTCTCTCGCTCTCTATGTCTCTCCCTGTGTATCTCTCTCTCTCTCGCTATCTCTCTCTGTCTCGCTCTCTCTCTTGCTCGCTCTGATTCTCTATCTCTCTCTATCTCTCTCTGTCTCTCTCTATCAGTCCCTCTCTGTTTTTCTCTCTCTGTCTCTCTCTCTCTGTCTCTGTCTCTGTCTCTCTCTCTCTCTCTCTCTCTCTCTGTCTCTCTGTCTCTCTCTCTGTCTCGCTCTGTCTCTCTCGGTCTCCCTCTCTCTGGATCACTGTCCCGATCTATATATCTCTGTTTCTGTTTCTACCTATCTCTATCTCTCTCTATCTCCCTCTCTCACTGTCTGTTTCTTTCCCTCTCTCTCTCTGTGTCTCTATCTCTGTCTTTCTCTGTTTCCCCTCACTCCCTCCCTGTCTCAATTTCTCTGTCGCAGCCTCCATCTCTGTTTCGCTCCATCTTTCCCTCTCTGTCTCTCTCTCCCTCTCGCTCTGTCTCTCTCCCTGTTTCTCTCCGTGTCTTTATCTCCATCTTCCCCTCTCTCCTATCAGTCTCTCTCTGTCTGTCTCTCTCTCTCTATCTCTCTCTCTCTCTCTCACTGTCTCTCTCTCTCTCTATATTACCCTCTCGCCCTATCTCTCTTTTTACCCCACTAACTTGCTCTCTCTCTGTCTCGCTCTGTCTCTCTCTCTCTCTGTCTCTCTCTGTCTCTCTCTGTCTTTCACCCTCTCTCTCTCTCACTCTCATGATCTCTGTTTCTCTCTAATTTTCCCTCTCTCTATGTTTTTCTGTTTCTCTCTCTCTCCCTCTTACTCTGTCTCTCTCTCTCTATATATCTGTATCTCTCCCTGACTTTATCTCTGCCTTTCCCTCTCTCTCTCTATCAATCTCTTTCTCTATCAATCTCTCTCTCTCTATCAATCTCTCTCTCTATTAATCTCTGTCTCTCTCTGACATTCTCTCCCTTTGTCTCTCTCTCTCTATCTTTCTGTCTCTCTCTGTCTCTCTCTCTCTCTCTCTCTCTGTCTCTCTCTCTGTCTCTCTCTCTCTGTCACCCTCTCTTTCTGTCTCTCTCTCTCTCTGTGTCTGTCTCTATCTCTCTCTCTCTGACTATCTGCCGCTCTGTCTTTCACTCTCTCTCTCTCTTTCTGTCTTTCGCTATCTCTCTGTCTTTCTCTCTGTCTCTGGCTCCCTCTCACTCTGTTTCTCTCTCTATGTATTTTTCGCTGTCTTTATCTCTGTCTTTCCCTCTCTATGAATCTCTCTCTCTCTCTGTCTCTCTCACTCTGTCTCTCTCTGTCTCTCTCATTCTGTCTCTCTTCTTTCTCTCTCTGCCTCTGTCTCTGCCTCCGTCTCTCTCTTTCTCTGTTTCTCTCTCTCTTTCTGTTTGTCTCTCTCTGTCTGCCTCTCTCTGTCTGTCTCTCTCTCTGCCTTTCTCTCTCTCTCTGCCTCTGTCTCACTCACCCTCTCTCTCTGAGTCTCTCTCTATCGCTCTCTGTCTCTCTCTCTCTCTCTGTCTCTCTCTCTCGATCTCTGTATCTCTCTGCAACTCTGCTTCTATCACTCTGTCTCTCTCTCTCTCTCTCTGTATCTCTCTGCAACTCTGCCTCTATCACTCTGTCTCTGTCGCTCCGCTCTCTGTCTCTCTCACTCTGTATTTTTCAATGTCTCTCTCTCTCTGTCTCTCTCTCTCTGCCTCTCTCTCTCTCTCACTCTCTATCTCTCTCCATCTGCTTATCTCTGACTCTCTCTCTCTCTCTCTCTCTCTCTCTCTCTATCTCTCTGTCTCTTTGTCTCTCTCTCTCTCTGTCTCCCCTGTGTATCTCTCTCTCTCTCGCTATCTCTCTCTGTCTCGCTCTCTCTCTTACTCGCTCTGACTCTCTATCTCTCTCTATCGCTCTCTGTCTCTCTCTATTAGTCCCTCTATGTTTTTCTCTCTGTCTCTCTCTCTCTCAGCCTCAGTCTCTCTCTCTCTCTCTCGATCTGTCTCTCTGTCTCTCTCTCTGTCTCTCTCGGTCTCCCTCTCTCTGTATCTCTGTCCCGATCGATATATCTCTGTTTCTATCTATCTCTATCTGTCTCTTTCTCTCTCTCTCTATCTCCCTCTCTCACTGTCTGTTTCTTTCCCTCTCTCTCTCTGTGTCTCTATCTTTCTCTGTTTCCCCTCACTCCCTCCCTGTCTCTCTGTCTCTGTCGCAGCCTCCATCTCTGTTTCGCTCCATCTTTCCCTTTCTGTATCTCTCTCCCTCTCGCTCTGTCTCTCTCCCTGTTTCTCTCCGTGTCTTTATCTCCATCTTCCCCTTACTCCTATCAGTCTCTCTCTGCCTGTCTCTCTCTCTGTCTCTCTCTCTCTCTCACTGTCTCTCTCTCTCTTTCACTCTCTCCCCCTCTCTCTCTCGCTCTGTCTTTCTCTGTCTCTCTCTGTCTCTCTCTCTGTCTCTGTGTCTCTGTTTCTCCCACTCTCGATTTCTGTCTCTCTCTCTGTCTGTCTGCCTATCTGTCTCTCGCCATATCTATCTGTCGATCTCTGTCTCTCTCTCGCTCTGTCTCTCTCTGTCTCTCTCTCTCGCTCTGTATTTTTCTCATTCTCTCTCTCTCTCGCTCTCTCACCTTCTCTCTCTGAGTCTCTCTCGATCTCGCTCCGTCTCTCACGCTCTCTCTATGTATCTCTCTATAAGTCTGTCTCTCTTTCTCTCTCTGTCTGTCTGCCTATCTCTGTCTCGCTCTCTATCTGTCTGTCGATCTTTCTCTGTCTCTCTCTGTCTCTCTCTCTGTCTCTGTGTCTCTCTGTTTTTCTCTCTCTCGATTTCTGTCTCTCTCTCTGTCTGTCTGCCTATCTGTCTCTCTCCATATCTATCTGTCGATCTCTCTCTCTCTCTGTCTCTCTGTCGATCTCTCTCTCTCTCTCACTCTCTCACTCTCTGTCTCACTCTCTTTCTCGCTCTGTCTGTATCTCTTTCCCTCTCTATATGTCTCTATTTCTCTCTATCTGTCTCTAGCTCTCTCGCTCTCTCTCTCTCTCTCTCAGTCTCTTTCCCTCGCTCTCTCTCTCTATATATATATCTCTGTCTTTCTCTGTCTTCCCCTCTGTCTCGCTCTCTCTCTGTTTCTCACTGTGTCTCTCTGTCTCTCTCTGTCTTTCTGTGTCTTCCCCCCTCCCCGCTCTCTCTCTCTCTCTCTCGGTCTCTGTTTCTCTCTCGGTCTCTGTTTCTCTCTATATATATATTTCCCCCTCTCCCTCTTGCTCTGTCTCTCTCTCTCTCTCTCTCTGTCTCTCTCTGACTTTATCTCCGTCTTTCCCTCACTCTCTCTATCTCTCTCTCTGCCTCTGTCTCTCTCTCTGTCTGTCGCTCTTTCTTTCTGTTTGTCTCTCTCTGCCTGTCTCTCTCTGCCTCTTTCTCTCGCTCTTTGCCTCTGTCTCTTTCACCCTCTCTCTGAGTATCTCTCTAATCTCTCTCTCTCTCCCACAATCTCTGTCTCTCTCTCTCTCTGTCGCTCTCTCTCGCTGTCTGTCTGCCTATCTCTGTCTCTCTATCTATCTCTCTGTCTCGCTCTCTCTCTGTCTCTCTCTCTGTCTCTCACTGTGACTTTCTGTGTCTTTCTCCCTCTCTCTCGTCTCTGTTTCTCTCTCTCTGTATTACCCTCTCTCTCTTGCTGTCTTTGTCTCTCTCTCCCTCTTGATCTCTCTCTCTCTCTATCTCTCTGTCTTTCTCTGTCTTTCCCCCCCCTCTCTCTCTCTCTCATGGTTTCTGTTTATCTCTATCTTTCCCTCTCTCTGTTTTTCTGTGTCTCTCTCTCTCCCTCTTACTCTGTATCTCTCTCTCTCTATCTCTCTGTATCTCTCCCTGTCTTTATCTCTGTTTTCCCTCTCTCCCTATCAATCTCTCTCTCTATCAATCTCTCTCTCTCTCTGTTAATTTCTGTCTCTCTCTGTCATTCTCTCTCTTTGTCTCTCTCTCTGTCTCTCTGTCTCTCTTTCTCTATCTCTCTATGTCTCTCTCTCTGTCACCCTCTCTTTCTGTCCCTCTCTCTCACTCTCTGTGTTTCAGACAGGAAGCAAAGAGTAGGAGTAAATGGATACGTTTCAGAATGGCAGGCAGTGACTAGTGGGGTACCGCAATGTTCTTTGCTGGGGCCCCAGCTGTTTACACTGTACATTAATGATTTAGACGAGGGGATTAAATGTAGTATCTCCAAATTTGCGGATGACACTAAGTTGGGTGGCAGTGTGAGCTGCGAGGAGGATGCTACGAGGCTGCAGAGTGAGTTGGATAGGTTAGGTGAGTGGGCAAATGCATGGCAGATGAAGTATAATGTGTATAAATGTGAGGTTATCCACTTTGGTGGTAAAAACAGAGAGACAGACTATTATCTGAATGGTGACAGATTAGGAAAAGGGAAGGTGCAACGAGACCTGGGTGTCATGGTACATCAGTCATTGAAGGTTGGCATGCAGGTACAGCAGGCGGTTAAGAAAGCAAATGGCATGTTGGCCTTCATAGCGAGGGGATTTGAGTACAGGGGCAGGGAGGTGTTGCTACAGTTGTACAGGGCCTTGGTGAGGCAACGCCTGGAGTATTGTGTAAAGTTTTGGTCTCCTAACCTGAGGAAGGACATTCTTGCTATTGACGGAGTACAGCGAAGGTTCACCAGGCTGATTCCCGGGATGGTGTGACTGACCTATCAAGAAAGACTGGATCAACTGGGCTTGTATTCACTGGAGTTCAGAAGAATGAGAGGGGACCTCATAGAAAAGTTTAAAATTTTGACGGGGTTAGACAGGTTCGATGCAGGAACAATGTTCCCAATGTTGGGGAAGTCCAGAACCAGGGGACACAGTCTAAGGATAAGGGGTCAGCCATTTAGGACCGAGATGAGGAGAAACTTCTTCACCCAGAGAGTGGTGAACCTGTGGAATTCTCTACCACAGAAAGTTGTTGAGGCCAATTCACTAAATATATTCAAAAAGGAGTTAGCTGAAGTCCATACTACTAGGGGGATCATGGGGTATGGTGAGAAAGCAGGAATGGGGTACTGAAGTTGCATGTTCAGCCATGAACTCATTGAATGGCGGTGCAAGCTAGAAGGGCTGAATGGCCTACTCCTGCACCTATTTTCTATGTTTCTATGTTTATATGTTTCTATGTT
The DNA here is from genome assembly GCF_044704955.1 of Pristiophorus japonicus. Classification (NCBI taxonomy): domain Eukaryota; kingdom Metazoa; phylum Chordata; class Chondrichthyes; family Pristiophoridae; genus Pristiophorus; species Pristiophorus japonicus. The sequence continues at coordinate 124,203 of NW_027254881.1, forward strand.
TCTCTTTCTCTCTCTTTCTCTATTTCTGTCTCTCTCTCTCTATCTGTCTTTCTCTCTCTGTCTCTCACTCTCTGTCTTTCTCTCTCTCTCTGTCTCATTCTCTCACTGTCTCTCTCTGTTCTCTTTGCGTCTCTCTGTCTGTCTGCCTGTCTCCCTCTCTTTTTCTCTCTCTCGCTTTCTGTCTCTCTCTCTCTGTCTATCTGCCGCTCTGTCTTTCGCTCTCTCTCTCTGTCTCTTTCGCTCTCTCTCTCTGTATCTCCCCTGTCTTTATCTCTCTCTTTCCCTCTCTCTCTATCAATCTCTCTCTCTATCAATCTCTCTCTCTCCAACAATCTCGCTCTCTCCATCAATCTCGCTCTCTCCATCAATCTCTGTCTCTCTGCCATTCTCTCTCTTTGTCTCTCTCTCTGTCTCTCTCTTACTCACTCTCTCTCTCTCTCACCCCCTCTTTCTGTACCTCTCTCTCACTCTCTGTGTTTCTCTCTCTCTCTCTTTCTCTATTTCTGTCTCTCTATCTCTCTGTCTTTCTCTCTCTCTGTCTCTCACTCTCTGTCTTTCTCTATCTCTCTCTCTGTCTCTGCCTGTCTCCCTCTCTTTTTCTCTCTCTCTCGCTTTAAGTCTCTCTCTCTCTCTCTCTCTCTGTCTCTATCTCTCTCTCTCTGTCTATCTGCCGTTCTGTCTTTCGCTCTCTCTCTCTGTGTGTCTTTCACACTTTCTCCCTGTCTTTCTCTCTGTCTCTGGCTCTCTCTCCCTCTTACTCTGTTTCTCGCTCTATGTATTTCTCACTGTCTTTATCTCCGTCTTTCCCTCTCTATGAATCTCTCTCTCTGTCTCTCTCTCTCTCTCACTGTCTCTCGTTCTCTCTCTCTCATTCTGTCTGTCTCTGTTTCTCTCTATGCCTCTGTCTCTGTCTCCGTCTCTCTCTTTCTCTGTCTCTCTCTCTCTTTCTGTCTACCTATCTCTGTCTCGCTCTCTATCTGTCGATCTCTCTCTGTCTCTCTCTCTGTCTACCTCTGTCTCTTTCTATCTGTCTCTCTCTCTCTCTCTGTCTCTCTCTCTCTCTCTCTGTCTCTCTCTCTGTCTCTCTCTCACTCTCGCTCTGTCTCTCACTCTCTCTGTATCTTTCCATGTATTTATCTCCATCCTTTCCCCTCTCTCTATCAATCTCTCTGTCTCTGTCTCTGTCTCTCTCTCTCTCTGTTTCCCTCTCTCTGACTCTCTCTCTCTGTCTCTATCTGTCTTTCCCTCTCTCTCGCTATCTCTCTCTGTCTCTCTCTGTCTTTCACACCGTCTCTTCCTCTCTTGGTATCTCTCTATAATTTTGTCTCTATCTCGCTCTGTCTGTCTGCCTATCTCTGTCTCTCTATCGCTCTGTCTCTCTCTCTCTCTCTCGCTCTGTCTCACTTTGTCTCTCTTGCTCTGTATTTTTCGCTGTCTTTCTCTCTCACTCTGTATATTTCTCTGTATATTTCTCTCTCTCTGTCTCTGTCTCTCTCTGTCTCACTCTCTCTCTCTTGCTCTGTCTTTCTAGTCTCTCTCTCTTGCTCTGTATTTCACTCTGTCTCTCTCTCTCTCACTCTGTATATTTCTCTGTGTCTCTCTCTGTTTCTCTGTTTATCTCTCTCTGTCTCTCTGTTTATCTCTCTCTATCCCACTTTCTGTCTCTACCTCTCTACCTCTAACACTCTCTCTCCCTCTCTCTCTCTCGCTCTGTGTCACTCTGTCTGTCTATCTCTCTCTCCTATCTCTTTCGATCTCTCACTCTCTCTCTCACTCTCTCTCTCACACTCTCTATCCCTCTCTCTATCTCGCTGACACTCTCAGTGTGTCTCTCTCTCTGTGTCATTCACTCTGTCTCTCTCTCTGTCTCGTTCTCTCTCTCTCTCTCTCTCTCTCCCTCTCTCTATCCCTTTCTCTCTCTATCCATGTTTCTCTCTCTCTCTCTCCTGTCTCTTTCCATCTCTCTATCTCTCTGTCTTTCTCTCTCTCTTTCTCTCTGTCTAACTGCGCTCTATCTCTCTCTTGCTATCTGTTTCTATCTCTCTGTTTTGCAATCTTTCTCTCTGTCTGTCTCTGTCTCTCTCTGCCTCTCTCTCTCTCTGTGTCTCTGAGTTTCTCTCTCTCTCTCCTGTCTCTTTCCATCTCTTTCTATATCTCTCTTTCTCTCTGTTCCCCCCCTCTCTCTCTGTCTCTCACTGTCTCTGTCTCACTCACTCTCTGTGTATATCTCTCCGTGTCTCTCTCTCCCTGTGTCTTTCTCTCCCTGTGTCCCTCTCTCCCTGTGTCTCTCTCTCTTTCTCTCTCTCTCCCTCTCTCTCTTTCCCTCCCACTCTCGCTGCTGGTCTGAGTTTCTCTCTCTGTCTCTCTGTCTCACCCTCCTCTCTCTTTGCATCTCTTTCTCTCTCTCTGTCTTGCTCTCTCTGTCCCTCCCTCTGTTCCGTTCTCTGTCTCTCTCTCCCTCTCTTTCTCTGTCTCCCTTTCCCTATCTCTCTCTATCCCTCTCTCTCTCTGTCTCTCTCTCCCTTTCTCTGACACTCTCTGCCTCTCTCACTCTCTCTCACACTCACTCTCTCTGTCACTCTCTTTCTGTCTCGTTCACTCGCTCTGTCTCTCTCGCTGTCTACTTCACTCACACTGTCTCGTTCTCTGTGTCTCTCTCTGTCTCTCTCGCTCTGTCTGTCTCTCCCCCTCTCGCTCTATCCCTCTTTCTGTCTGTCTCTCTCTCTCTCTGTCTCTCTTTCCCTCTCTCTCTCTCTCTCTCACTGACACTCTCTGCCTCTCTCTCTCTTTGACTTATTATGTATCTACCCCCGTGCTGTACCTGCCCTTGGAGTGTTTGATGGGTGGATATCTTCGCAGGGCAGGAAATGGAGAAGCATGTTTTGTTGGTTTGAATAAGGTGTAAATTCGATTATGTCGCCCCCTCACAGATACACAGGATTTAAGCTGTTTACCATCAAATATCCTGAAAGAATGAAATGATGTGACCAACTTTAAACTCTTTAAACACATAAAGGACCCAGAGACTGGGACCAATACACAAATCCCCGAGCCCAGGCGGCAAACCAGGTTTGTTCACAGATCACCCAGACACGTGTCCTGCTGTAAAATGGTCACCAAGACAAACGTCGGTCCCCTGCAGTCTGAATCAGGGGAAGTCATAACGGGGAACAAAGAAATGGCAGACCAATTGAACAAGTACTTGGTTCGGTATTCACTAAGGAGGACACCAACAACCTTCCGGATATAAAAGGAGTCAGAGGGTCTAGTAAGGAAGAGGAACTGAGGGAAATCTTTATTAGTCTGGAAATTGTGTTGGGGAAATTGATGGGATTGAAGGCCGATAAATCCCCAGGGCCTGATGGCCTGCATCCCAGAGTACTTCAGGAAGTGGCCTTGGAAATAGCGGATGCATTGACAGTCATTTTCCAAAATCCATTGACTCTGGATCAGTTCCTATGGAATGGAGGTTAGCCAATGTAACCCCACTTTTTAAAAAAGGAGGGAGAGAGAAAACAGGGAATTAGAGACCGGTCAGCCTGACCTCAGTAGTGGGTAAAATGATGGAATCAATTATTAAGGATGTCATAGCAGCGCATTTGGAAAGAGGTGACATGATAAGTCCAAGTCAGCATGGATTTGTGAAAGGGAAATCATGCTTGACAAACCTTCTGAAATGTTTTGACGATGTTTCCAGTAAAGTAGACAAGGGAGAACCAGTTGATGTGGTATATTTGGACTTTCAGAAGGCTTTCGACAAGGTCCCAGACAAGAGATTAAAGTGCAAAGTTAAAGCACATGGGATTGGGGATAGTGTGCTGACGTGCATTGAGAACTGGTTGTCAGACAGGAAGCAAAGAGTAGGAGTAAATGGGTACTTTTCAGAATGGCAGGCAGTGACTAGTGGGGTACCGCAAGGTTCTGTGCTGGGGCCCCAGCTGTTTACACTGTACATTAATGATTTAGACGAGGGGATTAAATGTAGTATCTCCAAATTTGCGGATGACACTAAGTTGGGTGGCAGTGTGAACTGCGAGGAGGATGCTATGAGGCTGCAGAGTGACTTGGATAGGTTAGGTGAGTGTGCAAATGCATGGCAGATGAAGTATAATGTGGATAAATGTGAGGATATCCACTTTGGTGGTAAAAACAGAGAGACAGACTATTATCTGAATGGTACAGCAGGCGGTTAATAAGGCAAATGGCATGTTGGCCTTCATAGCTAGCACCTCCTTTTCTACCATCCCGTCGCCCCTTTCTGCCTGGGACAGACTTCTGGAGGCATAAGCTACCGGCTGTAACTGACCCTTGGCATTGACATGCTGCAACACACACCCGACACCATAGGACGACGCATCGTTACACAAGTTTCTTACATGGGTCATATAACTTTAACAGAGTGTTGGAACATAACAAATTGCGTGCTCTATCAAAAGTTCGTTCCTGGCTGTCCCCCCAGACCCATTCGCGACCTTTGCGAGGGAGCATGTGTAGTGGCTCTAACAGCGTGCTCAATTGGAGAAGAAAGTTAGCAAAATAGTTCAGGAGCCCCAGGAACGAACGCAGCTCCGTCGTGTTACGGGGTCTGGCTGCTCTCTGGATCGCTTCCCTTTTGGACGCAGTAGGGCTGATCCCGTCTGCTGCTACCCTCATCCCCAGGAATTCTACCTCTGGAGCTAGGAAGACGCACTTCGCCTTTTTCAGTCGCAGACCTACCCGGTCCAGTCTGCGTAGCACCTCCTCCAGGTTGTGGAGACACTCTTCAGTATCGTAAGCCATGATGAGGATGTCGTCCTGAAAAACCACCGTCCTTGGAGTCGGCTTTCCATATTTCGTTGGAAGATCGAGGCGGCCGAGCGAATCCCGAACCGACAACTGTTATAATCAAACAACCCTTTGTGTGTCGTGATGGTGGTCAGCTTCTTCGACTCACTCGCCAGCTCCTGGGTCATGTAAGCTGAGGTCAGGTCCAATTTGGAAAACAGTTTGCCACCGGATAGCGTCGCAAAGATGTCCTCCGCTCTCGGTAGCGGGTACTGGTCTTGGAGTGACACCTGATTGATGGTGGTCTTGTAATCGCCACATATCCTGACCGACCCATCCGCCTTGAGCACCGGCACAATCAGGATCACCCAGTCACTGAATTCGACTGGCAAGATGATGCCTTCCCTCAACAGGAGATCCAATTCGCATTCTATCTTTTCCCGAATCACGTACGGCACCGCTCTGGCCTTGAGGTATACTAGCCTGGTGTCCGGGTTTATGTGAATCACTACCTTGGCCCCCACGAAAGTGCCGATGCCGGGTTGAAATAATGAATCAAATTTGTCCAGGATCTGTGAGCATGATACTCGCTCCAACGAAGAAATTGCATTGTAATCGCCCCATTTCCAGTTCATGACAGCAAGCCAATTCCTCCCTAGTAGTGCGGGACCGTCCCCCGGGACAATCTAGAGTGGCAACCTGTTCTCCGAATCTTTGTGGGTCACGACTACCGTGGCGCTGCCTAGCACCGGAATGGTCTCCTTTGGAAATGTCCGCAGCAGTGCGTCAATCGGCAATAATTTTGGCCTCCTGACCTTGAACACCCACAACCTTTTGAACTGGTTGATACTCATCAGGGACTGGCTGGCCCCCGTGTCTAGCTCCATTAATACTGGGATGCCATTGAGGAGCACTTTCATCATTATCGGTGGCGTCCTGGTATATGAACTGTATATGTGCTCCACGTGAACTCGTTCAACTTCAGCTTCCAGCGATTAACCCCAGTATTCGTTTGGCCTCGTAGGGCTTACCTCGGGCCCATCCTCCTCGTACTTCAACCTGGCTGCAGGCTTCCTGCACATACGCGCCAAGTGGCCACTGACATTGCAGTTTCTGCAGGTATGTTGCTGATACCTGCAAGCTCTGGCTGGATGTTTGCCTCCACACCTCCAGCATGAGCTGGAGGCCCCGTTGTTGCAAACAAAAGGTCCATTACCAGTCGATCGTCTCTGACTGTCTCTGTGACTGTCCTCAAGCGCACCATTAACAGGTGTTGATGGCCCCATTACTGGACGCATTGTCCATTGCGATGGCATGAATCGCCGTTCAGCTAGCCATTGTCTCTGTTGAATTCCCCCTTTGGGTTCGACTGCACGCTGGGACATGTCAGATTGCCCTTGTCTGCCTACAGAACTGTGTGCCACATTAACAATGTTGACTCCCTGGCCGTTTGCCGCATTTGAGCCAAGATTTTTGTCATACGTCATTCTGGTCTTTTCCTCCCCTGAGACAAATGTCTGAGCTATCAGAGCCGCCGCTTCCAAGGTCAAGTATTTGGTCTCAGTCAGTTTCCTGAAAACCCCAGCGTGCCCGATGCCCTCAATAAAAAAGTCTCGCAGCATCTCCGGCCTGCATGCATCTGGGAACTTAAATAGCCTCGCCCAGTCGCCGGAGATCTGCCACGAAGTCTGGAACGCTTTGCCCTTCTCGCCGCCGGTGCGTGTAAAACCGGTGTCTCGCCATCTGCATGCTGCTCGCCGGTTCAAAGTGTTGCCCAATCAACTTACTGAGCTCTTCGAACGTCTTGTCCACTGGCTTCTCTGGCGCTAGAACGTCCTTCATCAGGGAGTACGTCCTGGATCCACAAACCGTCAGGAGATGAGCTCTGCGTTTTTCAGCCGAATCCTGCCCCAACCATTCCTTCGTGACAAAACTTTGCTGTAGTCTCTCAATGAAGTCGTCACAATCATCACCAACACAGTACCTCTCTTCTGTGCTGCTGGTGGCCATGCTCGCGTGGATTAAATCCCAGTTTCTCGTCGCCAATGAAATGTCCTTACTATACAGTATAAATCCACACGAGGCCCATAATTGAGAGAAGGTCACTCTGTGACCAGTTACCTTTATTACCAAGACCTCAAGTGATGAAGGTGGGTGGAGCTTCCCCTTTTATACATGAAATTCCAGGTTAGGAATGTCTCCCACAAGTTCACCCCCTTGTGGTCAATGTTCTCAAGGTGTACAACTTAGGTCAGCTTATACATGGGTTACACTGATAGTTGAATACATGACACATTGGGAGCAATTTTGCTGCAGCATTATGTTGAGCATTAACGACAGGTTCATGTGGGCCATTTTCCGTTTCCTGTGGGTCGGCATTTACAGAGTCCCAGCTGCGCTCTTTTGCTCACACGTAGTCTCACTACCTTGTGTAAATTGCATATCCAGCCTCCCGAGTAAGATCGAACTAGTTCAATAGATATACAGGTCGCATTTACAGTGCCGCTTGGAGAAGTTGGGATGTACTTTTGAGAAATTTCATTTTATATATTCAAACAACGAAGCCAGTTTTTAATGAGACCTGGTGTGAGCTGCAGTAAGCGTCGGAGTTTTATTAACACAATACAGGGACAACAATTTGCATTTATAGAGCAGCTATAATGTAATGAATCCTCACAAGGCAATTATTATAAAAACAATTTACACAGCCACGTAGAGATTTTAGGATAGACCACCAAATGCTTGTTGAAACAAGTGGGTTTTAAGAAACGTTTAAATGAGGAGGAGGGAGAGGTAGAGCTGTGAAGATGGTTAAGGAGGGAACTCCAGAGTTTACGGCCTTGGCAGCTGAATATATGGGCGGCAATGTGGAGCGATTAAAATCGAGGATGAGCAAGGTCTGAAGAGGTGTGTAGGGACACTTGTTACAGAGTCTGACTCCTCACTGGGAGACACATAATATACATAGCGACACTTGTTACACAGTCTGACTCCTCACTGGGAGACACACTGTACACAGGGACACTTGTAACACAGTCTAACTCCTCACTGGGAGACACACTGTACACAGGGACACTTGTTACACAGTCTAACTCCTCACTGGGAGACACACTGTACACAGGGACACTTGTTACACAGTCTAACTCCTCACTGGGAGACACACTGTACACAGGGACACTTGTTACACAGTCTGACTCCTCACTGGGAGAGACACACTGCACAAAGGGACACTTGTTACACAGTCTAACTCCTCACTGGGAGACACACTGTACACAGGGACACTTGTTACACATTCTGACTCCTCATTGGGAGACACACTGTACACAGGGACACTTGTTACACAGTCTATCTCCTCACTGGGAGACACACTGTTCACAGGGACACTTGTTACACAGTCTAACTCCTCACTGGGAGAGACACACTGTACACAGGGACACTTGTTACACAGTCTGACACCTCACTGGGAGAGACACACTGTACACAGCGACACTGGTTACACAGTCTGACTCCTCACTGGGAGAGACACACTGTACACAACGACACTTGTTACACAGTCTGACCCTTCACTGGGAGAGACACACTGTACACAGGGACACTTGTTACACAGTCTGACTCCTCACTGGGAGAGACATAATTTACACAGGGTCACTTGTTACAGAGTCTGACTCCACACTGGGAGACACATAATGTACACAGGGACACTTGTTACACAGTCTGACTCCTCACTGGGAGAGACTTAATGTACACAGGGACACTTGTTACACAGTCTGACTCCTCGCTGGGAGAGACACACAGTTTACACAGGAACACTTGTTACACAATCTTACTCCTCACTGGGAGAGACACACTGTACACAGCGACACTTGTTACACAGTCTGACTCCTCACTGGGAGAGACACACTGTACACAGGGACACTTGTTACACAGTCTGACTCCTCACTGGGGGAGACATAATTTACACAGGGTCACTTGTTACACAATCTGACTCCTCACTGAGAGAGACACACTGTACACAGCGACACTTGTTACACATTCTGACTCCTCTCTGGGAGCGACACACACTGTACACAGGGACACTTGTTACACAGTCTGACTCCTCACTGGGAGAGACACACTGTACACAGGGACACGTGTTACACAGTCTGACTCCTCACTGGGAGAAACACACAGTACACAGGGACACTTGTTACACAGTCTGACTCCTCACTGGGAGAAACACACAGTACACAGCGACACTTGTTACACAGTCTGACTCCTCACTGGGAGAGACACACTATACACAGGGACACGTGTTACACATTCTGACCCCTCAGTGGGAGAGACACACTGTACACAGGGACACGTTGTTACACAGGCTGACTCCTCACTGGGAGCAACACACAGTACACAGCAACACTTGTTACACAGTCTGACTCCTCACTGGGAGAGACACACTGTACACAGGGACACGTGTTACACAGTCTGACTCCTCACTGGGAGAGACACACTGTACACAGCGACACTTGTTACACAGTCTGACCCCTCAGTGGGAGAGACACAGTGCACAGCGACACTTGTTACACAGTCTGACTCCTCACTGGGAGAAACACACTGTACACAGGGACACTTGTTACACGTCTGACCCCTCACTGGGAGAGACACACTGTACACAGGGACATTTGTTACACATTCTGACCCCTCAGTGGGAGAGACACACTTTACACAGGGACACTTGTTACACAGTCTGACTCCTCACTGGGAGAGACACACTGTACACAGCGACACTTGTTACACATCTGACTCCTCACTGGGTATCACATAATGTACACAGGGACACTTGTTACACAGTCTGACTCCTCACTGGGAGAGACACACTGTACACAGCGACACTTGTTACACTGTCTGACTCCTCACTGGTAGTCACATAATGTACACAGGGACACTTGTTACACAGTCTGACCCCTCACTGGGAGAAACACACAGTACACAGCGACACTTGTTACACAGTCTGACCCCTCACTGGGAGTCACATAATGAACACAGGGACACTTGTTACACAGTCTGACTCCTCACTGGGAGAGACACACTGTACACAGCGACACTTGTTACACAGTCTGACCCCTCACTGGGAGTCACATAATGAACACAGGGACACTTGTTACACAGTCTGACTCCTCACTGGGAGAGACACACTGTACACAGCGACACTTGTTACACAGTCTGACCCCTCACTGGGAGTCACATAATGAACACAGGGACACTTGTTACACAGTCTAACTCCTCACTGGGAGACACACTGTACACAGGGACACTTGTTACACAGTCTGACTCCTCACTGGGAGAGACACACTGTACAAAGGGACACTTGTTACACAGTCTAACTCCTCACTGGGAGACACACTGTACACAGGGACACTTGTTACACATTCTGACTCCTCATTGGGAGACACACTGTACACAGGGACACTTGTTACACAGTCTGACACCTCACTGGGAGAGACACACTGTACACAGCGACACTGGTTACACAGTCTAACTCCTCACTGGGAGAGACACACTGTACACAACGACACTTGTTACACAGTCTGACTCCTCACTGGGAGAGACACACTGTACACAGGGACACTTGTTACACAGTCTGACTCCTCACTGGGAGAGACATAATTTAAACAGGGTCACTTGTTACAAAGTCTGACTCCACACTGGGAGACACATAATGTACACAGGGACACTTGTTACACAGTCTGACTCCTCACTGGGAGAGACTTAATGTACACAGGGACACTTGTTACACAGTCTGACTCCTCGCTGGGAGAGACACACTATACACAGGGACACGTGTTACACATTCTGACCCCTCAGTGGGAGAGACACACTGTACACAGAGACACGTTGTTACACAGGCTGACTCCTCACTGGGAGCAACACACAGTACACAGCAACACTTGTTACACAGTCTGACTCCTCACTGGGAGAGACACACTGTACACAGGGACACGTGTTACACAGTCTGACTCCTCACTGGGAGAGACACACTGTACACAGCGACACTTGTTACACAGTCTGACCCCTCAGTGGGAGAGACACACAGTGCACAGCGACACTTGTTACACAGTCTGACTCCTCACTGGGAGAAACACACTGTACACAGGGACACTTGTTACACGTCTGACCCCTCACTGGGAGAGACACACTGTACACAGGGACACTTGTTACACATTCTGACCCCTCAGTGGGAGAGACACACTTTACACAGCACACTTGTTACACAGTCTGACTCCTCACTGGGAGAGACACACTGTACACAGCGACACTTGTTACACAGTCTGACTCCTCACTGGGTGTCACATAATGTACACAGGGACACTTGTTACACAGTCTGACTCCTCACTGGGAGAGACACACTGTACACAGCGACACTTGTTACACTGTCTGACTCCTCACTGGTAGTCACATAATGTACACAGGGACACTTGTTACACAGTCTGACCCCTCACTGGGAGAAACACACAGTACACAGCGACACTTGTTACACAGTCTGACCCCTCACTGGGAGTCACATAATGAACACAGGGACACTTGTTACACAGTCTGACTCCTCACTGGGAGAGACACACTAAACACAGCGACACTTGTTACACAGTCTGACCCCTCACTGGGAGTCACATAATGAACACAGGGACACTTGTTACACAGTCTGACTCCTCACTGGGAGAGACACACTGTACACAGCGACACTTGTTACACAGTCTGACCCCTCACTGGGAGTCACATAATGAACACAGGGACACTTGTTACACAGTCTAACTCCTCACTGGGAGACACACTGTACACAGGGACACTTGTTACACAGTCTGACTCCTCACTGGGAGAGACACACTGTACAAAGGGACACTTGTTACACAGTCTAACTCCTCACTGGGAGACACACTGTACACAGGGACACTTGTTACACATTCTGACTCCTCATTGGGAGACACACTGTACACAGGGACACTTGTTACACAGTCTATCTCCTCACTGGGAGACACACTGTTCACAGGGACACTTGTTACACAGTCTAACTCCTCACTGGGAGAGACACACTGTACACAGGGACACTTGTTACACAGTCTGACACCTCACTGGGAGAGACACACTGTACACAGCGACACTGGTTACACAGTCTGACTCCTCACTGGGAGAGACACACTGTACACAACGACACTTGTTACACAGTCTGACTCCTCACTGGGAGAGACACACTGTACACAGGGACACTTGTTACACAGTCTGACTCCTCACTTGGAGAGACATAATTTACACAGGGTCACTTGTTACAGAGTCTGACTCCACACTGGGAGACACATAATGTACACAGGGACACTTGTTACACAGTCTGACTCCTCACTGGGAGAGACTTAATGTACACAGGGACACTTGTTACACAGTCTGACTCCTCGCTGGGAGAGACACACAGTTTACACAGGAACACTTGTTACACAGTCTGACTCCTCACTGGGAGAGACACACTGTACACAGCGACACTTGTTACACAGTCTGACTCCTCACTGGGAGAGACACACTGTACACAGGGACACTTGTTACACAGTCTGACTCCTCACTGGGGGAGACATAATTTACACAGGGTCACTTGTTACACAATCTGACTCCTCACTGAGAGAGACACACTGTACACAGCGACACTTGTTACACATTCTGACTCCTCACTGGGAGCGACACACACTGTACACAGGGACACTTGTTACACAGTCTGACTCCTCACTGGGAGAGACACACTGTACACAGGGACACGTGTTACACAGTCTGACTCCTCACTGGGAGAAACACACAGTACACAGGGACACTTGTTACACAGTCTGACTCCTCACTGGGAGAAACACACAGTACACAGCGACACTTGTTACACAGTCTGACTCCTCACTGGGAGAGACACACTATACACAGGGACACGTGTTACACATTCTGACCCCTCAGTGGGAGAGACACACTGTACACAGGGACACGTTGTTACACAGGCTGACTCCTCACTGGGAGCAACACACAGTACACAGCAACACTTGTTACACAGTCTGACTCCTCACTGGGAGAGACACACTGTACACAGGGACACGTGTTACACAGTCTGACTCCTCACTGGGAGAGACACACTGTACACAGGGACACTTGTTACACAGTCTGACTCCTCACTGGGAGAGACACACTGTACACAGCGACACTTGTTACACAGTCTGACTCCTCACTGGGTGTCACATAATGTACACAGGGACACTTGTTACACAGTCTGACTCCTCACTGGGAGAGACACACTGTACACAGCGACACTTGTTACACTGTCTGACTCCTCACTGGTAGTCACATAATGTACACAGGGACACTTGTTACACAGTCTGACCCCTCACTGGGAGAAACACACAGTACACAGCGACACTTGTTACACAGTCTGACCCCTCACTGGGAGTCACATAATGAACACAGGGACACTTGTTACACAGTCTGACTCCTCACTGGGAGAGACACACTGTACACAGCGACACTTGTTACACAGTCTGACCCCTCACTGGGAGTCACATAATGAACACAGGGACACTTGTTACACAGTCTGACTCCTCACTGGGAGAGACACACTGTACACAGCGACACTTGTTACACAGTCTGACTCCTCACTGGGTGTCACATAATGTACACAGGGACACTTGTTACACAGTCTGACTCCTCACTGGGTGTCACATAATGTACACAGGGTCACTTGTTACACAGTCTGACTCCTCACTGGGAGAGACTTAATGTACACAGGGACACTTGTTACACAGTCTGACTCCTCGCTGGGAGAGACACACAGTTTACACAGGAACACTTGTTACACAGTCTGACTCCTCACTGGGAGAGACACACTGTACACAGCGACACTTGTTACACAGTCTGACTCCTCACTGGGAGAGACACACTGTACACAGGGACACTTGTTACACAGTCTGACTCCTCACTGGGGGAGACATAATTTACACAGGGTCACTTGTTACACAATCTGACTCCTCACTGAGAGAGACACACTGTACACAGCGACACTTGTTACACATTCTGACTCCTCACTGGGAGCGACACACACTGTACACAGGGACACTTGTTACACAGTCTGACTCCTCACTGGGAGAGACACACTGTACACAGGGACACGTGTTACACAGTCTGACTCCTCACTGGGAGAAACACACAGTACACAGGGACACTTGTTACACAGTCTGACTCCTCACTGGGAGAAACACACAGTACACAGCGACACTTGTTACACAGTCTGACTCCTCACTGGGAGAGACACACTATACACAGGGACACGTGTTACACATTCTGACCCCTCAGTGGGAGAGACACACTGTATACAGGGACACGTTGTTACACAGGCTGACTCCTCACTGGGAGCAACACACAGTACACAGCAACACTTGTTACACAGTCTGACTCCTCACTGGGAGAGACACACTGTACACAGGGACACGTGTTACACAGTCTGACTCCTCACTGGGAGAGACACACTGTACACAGCGACACTTGTTACACAGTCTGACCCCTCAGTGGGAGAGACACACAGTGCACAGCGACACTTGTTACACAGTCTGACTCCTCACTGGGAGAAACACACTGTACACAGGGACACTTGTTACACGTCTGACCCCTCACTGGGAGAGACACACTGTACACAGGGACACTTGTTACACATTCTGACCCCTCAGTGGGAGAGACACACTTTACACAGGGACACTTGTTACACAGTCTGACTCCTCACTGGGAGAGACACACTGTACACAGCGACACTTGTTACACAGTCTGACTCCTCACTGGGTGTCACATAATGTACACAGGGACACTTGTTACACAGTCTGACTCCTCACTGGGAGAGACACACTGTACACAGCGACACTTGTTACACTGTCTGACTCCTCACTGGTAGTCACATAATGTACACAGGGACACTTGTTACACAGTCTGACCCCTCACTGGGAGAAACACACAGTACACAGCGACACTTGTTACACAGTCTGACCCCTCACTGGGAGTCACATAATGAACACAGGGACACTTGTTACACAGTCTGACTCCTCACTGGGAGAGACACACTGTACACAGCGACACTTGTTACACAGTCTGACCCCTCACTGGGAGTCACATAATGAACACAGGGACACTTGTTACACAGTCTGACTCCTCACTGGGAGAGACACACTGTACACAGCGACACTTGTTACACAGTCTGACTCCTCACTGGGTGTCACATAATGTACACAGGGACACTTGTTACACAGTCTGACTCCTCACTGGGTGTCACATAATGTACACAGGGACACTTGTTACACAGTCTGACTCCTCACTGGGAGTCACATAATGAACACAGGGACACTTGTTACACAGTCTGACCCCTCACTGGGAGAAACACACAGTACACAGGGACACATGTTACACAGTCTGACCAATCACTGGGAGAGACACACAGTACACAGGGACACTTGTTGCAGAGTCCGAGTCCACTTTGGGAAAGATACACAATGTATACGTTGAATAAATCTTACATAGTCTGATGCCTCACTCTGACAGGCACGCAGTGTACACAGGTGCACTTATTACAAAGTCCAAATCCACACTGGGTGAGCCCGATACTGTACAGAAGAACAATTGTTATACAGTCTTACACCTTACTGGAATAGATAGATCCTGTACAGAGGGGCTCCGGTAAATTATAGCAACACAGAAAGTCAGAGAGAGAACGGCTACCGTTAATGTGTGTGCCGAACGTCTTGGTCGCACTTTCTCATTGTGAAGACGAACCAGGCCGATTTTACAACAGCCAGCAAGAGACAACAGGCGAATACAGATGTTAAATGCGATGATACAGCGGTCTCGTCCCCTACACCTCCTGACCACTCCCGGAACAGAATGTGGGCTGTATACGTGAGGTGGGTCCTGATGTGTCTGGCTGGAGCACTGAGGGGAATTACTCATTGACCGATTGCCCAAACCAGGGCGGTTTGGAAAGATCTAAGCTTCGAACCGTTATCCCTATGATTACACTCACAAGATCAAGCGGCGCAGGAGTCTGATCGGGTTATGTACAAGAACTTTATTTCCTCGATACGGTTTGTTTTCTGGACTTGTAGATAGGTTGTGCTATGTTCCCCCGTCACTGCACTGATCCCACAGGAAAGTCCAGCCCCGATTTAAACTAAAGTGAATCTGTCTAGTGCCCTTACCTGACTACACTTGGAACGCAGGACGGTCAGAGGGGAAGCTGGAGACTGAAAGATTGCCGAGCTAAATTAGGGAAGACAGGCGCCGAGGGAGCCAGTGGTTGAATATCCACGGAGCTTTCCACCAGCGTGCAGTAGAAGCTCCGTTTCTGCCTCCCTACAATGCAAACTCACTCCGCACACCAGTCCCTACATATTGCTTTCTAAACCCAGTTCTCAGCTTCCACAACTCCCTCTCCCTCGTTCTACCTCTCACACCTTTTCTAACCCTTTCTCCTTTTTAGCTCTTTCTCCATCTTCTTTCCTCATCTCTCTCTGCCTCTTTCTCCATCTCTCCCTCTACCTCCTCTTCCATTTTTATTTACTTATTTCTCACTCTCTCCTTACTTCTCTTCTTCCTCTTTCTCCATCTCTCTGTACCTCTTTCACCATCTCCCAATATCTCTGTCTCTATCTCTCTCTACCTCTGTATACATTTCTCTCTACAATTCTCCATTTCCCTATACCTTTCACCATCTCCCTATATCTCTGTCTCTATCTCTCTCTATCTCTGTATATATTTCTCTCTACAATTCTCCATTTCCCTATACCTTTCCCCATCTCCCTATATCTCTGTCTCTACCTCTCTCTACCTCTGTATACATTTCTCTCTACAATTCTCCATTTCCCTATACCTTTCACCATCTCCCTATATCTCTGTCTCTATCTCTCTCTATCTCTGTATACATTTCTCTCTACAATTCTCCATTTCCCTGTACCTTTCACCATCTCCCTATATCTCTGTCTCTGTCTCTCTCTACCACTGTATACATTTCTCTCTACAATTCTCCATTTCCCTATACCTTTCCCCATCTCCCTATATCTCTGTCTCTATCTCTCTCTACCTCTGTATACATTTCTCTCTACAATTCTCCATTTCCCTATACCTTTCACCATCTCCCTATATCTCTGTCTCTATCTCTCTCTATCTCTGTATACATTTCTCTCTACAATTCTCCATTTCCCTATAACTTTCCCCATCTCCCTATATCTCTGTCTCTATCTCTCTCTACCTCTGTATACAGTTCTCTCTACAATTCTCCATTTTCCTATACCTTTCACCATCTCCCTATATCTCTGTCTCTATCTCTCTCTATCTCTGTATACATTTCTCTCTACAATTCTCTATTTCCCTATACCTTTCACCATCTCCCTATATCTCTGTCTCTGTCTCTCTCTACCTGTGTATACATTTCTCTCTACAATTCTCCATTTCCCTATACCTTTCCCCATCTCCCTATTTCTCTGTCTCTATCACTCTCTACCTCTGTATACATTTCTCTCTACAATTCTCCATTTCCCGAAACCTTTCACCATCTCCCTATATCTCTGTCTCTATCTCTCACTACCTGTGTATACATTTCTCTCTACAATTCTCCATTTCCCTATACCTTTCGCCATCTCCCTATATATCTGTCTCTATCTCTCACTGCCTGTGTATACATTTCTCTCTACAATTCTCCATTTCCCTATACCTTTCACCATCTCCCTATATCTCTGTCTCTATCACTCTCTACCTCTGTATACATTTCTCTCTACAATTCTCCATTTCCCTATACCTTTCCCCATCTCCCTATATCTCTGTCTCTATCACTCTCTATCTCTGTATAAATTTCTCTCTACAACTCTCCATTTCCCTATACCTTTCCCCATCTCCCTATATCTCTGTCTCTATCTCTCTCTACCTCTGTATACATTTCTCTCTACAATTCTCCATTTCCCTATACCTTTCCCCATCTCCCAATATCTCTGTCTCTATCTCTCTCCACCTCTGTATACATTTCTGTCTACAATTCTCCATTTCCCTATACCTTTCCCCATCTCCCTATATCTCTGTCTCTATCTCTCTCTATCTCTGTATACATTTCTCTCTACAATTCTCCATTTCCCTTTACCTTTCCCCATCTCCCTATATCTCTGTCTCGATCTCTCTCTACCTCTGTATACATTTCTCTCTACAATTCTTCATTTCCCTATCCATCTTTCCCATTCTCCCTATATCTCTGTCTCTATCTCTCTCTACATCTATACATTTCTCTCTACAATTCTCCATTTCCCTATACCTTTCCCCATCTCCCTATATCTCTGTCTCTATCTCTCTCAATCTCTCTATACATTTCTCTCTACAATTCTTCATTTCCCGATACATCTTTCCCAATCTCCCTCTACATTTCTCTATCTGTGTAGCTCTCATTCGATCTCCCTCGACATCTTTCGGCCTCTCTCTCTTACTCGTTCTCCATCTCTCTCTACCTCTTTCTCCATCTCTTCCTCTTCTTTTTCCATCTCTACCGCTTTCGCCATCTCAGTCACACTCTGTCTACCTCTTCTACCATTGCTACCACATTTCCTTCTCTCTCTACCTCTTCCTTCATCTGTCACTTTTTCCTTCTCCTTCTCTAGCTCTTCCTCCAGCATATACTCCCTCGTTCACCATCTCTCCCTAACTATTTCACCATCTCTCCCTAGCTCTTTCACCATCTCTCCCTAACTCTTTCTCCATCTCTCTCTAACTCTTTCACCATCTCTCCCTAACTCTTTCACCATCTCTCCATAACTCTTTCACCATCTCTCCCTAACTCTTTCACCATCTCTCCCTAAGTATTTCACCATCTCTCCCTAACTCTTTCACCATCTCTCTCTAACTCTTTCACCATCTCTCCCTAACTCTTTCAACATCTCTCCCTACCTTTCTCCATCTCTCCCTAACTCTTTCACCATCTGTCCATAACTCTTTCACCATCTCTCCCTAACTCTTTCACCATCTCTCCCTAACTCTTTCACCATCTCTCCCTAACTCTTTCACAATCTCTCCCTAAGTATTTCACCATCTCTCCCTAACTCTTTCACCATCTCTCTCTAACTCTTTCACCATCTCTCCCTAACTCTTTCACCATCTCTCCCTACCTTTCTCCATCTCTCCCTAACTCTTTCACCATCTCTCCATAACTCATTCACCATCTCTCCCTAACTCTTTCACCATCTCTCCCTAACTCTTTCACCATCTCTCCCGAACTCTTTCACCATCTCTCCCTAACTCTTTCACCATCTCTCTCTAACTCTTTCACCATCTCTCTCTAACTCTTTCACCATCTCTCCCTAACTCTTTCACCATCTCTCCCTAACTCTTTCACCATCTCTCCCTAACTCTTTCACCATCTCTCCCTAACTCTTTCACCATCTTTCCCAAACGCTTTCACCATCTCTCCCTAACTCTTTCACCATCTCTCTCGAACTCTTTCACCATCTCTCCCTAACTCTTTCACCATCTCTCCCTAACTCTTTCACCATCTCTCCCTAACTCTTTCACCATCTCTCCCTAACTCTTTCACCATCTCTCTCTAACTCTTTCACCATCTCTCTCTAACTCTTTCACCATCTCTCTCTAACTCTTTCAGCATCTCTCCCTAACTCTTTCACCATCTCTCTCTAACTCTTTCGCCATCTCTCCCTACCTTTCACCATCTCTCCCTAACTCTTTCACCATCTCTCTCTAACTCTTTCACCATCTCTCCCTAACACTTTCACCATCTCTTCCTAACTCTTTCACAATATCTCCCTAACTCTTTCACCATCTCTCCCTAACGCTTTCACCATCTCTCTCTAACTCTTTCACCCTCTCTCCCTAACTCTTTCACCATCTCTCCCTAACTATTTCACCATCTCTCCCTAACTCTTTCACCATCTCTCCCTAACTCTTTCACCATCTCTCCCTAACTCTTTCACCATCTCTCCCTAACTCTTTCACCATCTCTCCCTACCTTTCTCCATCTCTATCTAACTCTTTCACCATCTCTCCCTACCTCTTTCACCATCTCTCCCTAAATCTTTCTCCATTTCTCCCTAACTCTTTCACCATCTCTCCCTAACTCTTTCACCATCTCTCTCTAACTCTTTCACCATCTCTCCCTACCTTTCACCATCTCTCCCTAACTCTTTCACCATCTCTCCCTAACTCTTTCACCATCTCTCCCTAACTCTTTCACCATCTCTCCCTAACTCTTTCACCATCTCTCCCTAACTCTTTCACCATCTCTCCCTAACTCTTTCACCATCTCTCTCTAACTCGTTCACCATCTCTCCCTAACTCTTTCACCATCTCTCCCTAACTCTTCCACCATCTCTCCCTAACTCTTTCACCATCTCTCCCGGACTCTTTCTCCATCTCTCCCTAACTCTTTCACCATCTCTCCCTAACTCTTTCACCATCTCTCTCTAACTCTTTCACCATCTCTCCCTTACTCTTTCACCATCTCTCCCTACCTCTTTCACCATCTCTCCCTAACTCTTTCACCATCTCTCCCTAACTCTTTCACCATCTCTCCCTAACTCTTTCACCATCTCTCCCAAACGCTTTCACCATCTCTCCCTAACTCTTTCACCATCTCTCCCTAACTCTTTCACAATCTCTCCCTAACTCTTTCACCATCTCTCCCTAACTCCTTCAGCCATCTCTCCCTAACTCTTTCACCATCTCTCCCTAAATCTTTCACCATCTCTCCTAACTCTTTCACCATCTCTCCCTAACTCTTTCTCCATCTCTCCCTAACGCTTTTCACCATCTCTCTCTAACTCTTTCACCATCTCTCCCTAACTCTTTCTTACATCTCTCCCGAACTCTTTCAAACATCTCTCCCTACCTCTTTCACCATCTCTCCCAACTCTTTCACCATCTCTCCCTAACTCTTTTCACCATCTCTCCCTAACCTCTTTCACCATATCTCTCTAACTCTTTCACCATCTCTCCCTACCTTTCACCATCTCTCCCTAACTCTTTCACCATCTCTCCCTAACTCTTTCACCATCTCTCCCTAACTCTTTCACCATCTCTCCCTAACTCTTTCACCATCTCTCCCTAACTCTTTCACCATCTCCTCCCTAACTCTTTCACCATCACTCCCTAACTCTTTCACCATCTCTCTCTAACTCTTTCACAATCTCTCCCTAACTCTTTCTCCATCTCTCCCTAACGCTTTCACCATCTCTCCCTAACTCTTTCACCATCTCTCCCTAACTCTTTCAACATCTCTCTCTAACTCTTTCACCATCTCTCCCGATCTCTTTCACCATCTCTCCCTAACTCTTTCACCATCTCTACCTAACTCTTTCACCATCTCTCTCTAACTCTTTCAACATCTTTCTCTAACCTTTCACCATCTCTCCCTAACTCTTTCACCATCTCTCCCTAACTCTTTCACCATCTCTCCCTAAATCTTTCACCATCTCTCTAACTCTTTCACCATCTCTCTCTAACTCTTTCACCATCTCTCTCTAACTCTTTCACCATCTCTCCCTTACTATTTCACCATCTCTCTCTAACACTTTCGCCATCTCTCCTACCTTTCACCATCTCTCCCTAACTCTTCCACCATCTCACTCTAACTCTTTCACCATCTCTCCCTAACACATTCACCATCTCTTCCTAACTCTTTCACAATCTCTCCCTAACTCTTTCACCATCTCTCCCCAACTCTTTCACCATCTCTCTCTAACTCTTTCACCCTCTCTCCCTAACTCTTTCACCATCTCTCCCTAACTTTCACCATCTCTCCCTAACTCTTTCACCATCTCTCCCTAACTCTTTCACCATCTCTCCCTAACTCTTTCACCATCTCTCCCTAAATCTTTCACCATCTCTCCCTACCTTTCTCCATCTCTATCTAACTCTTTCACCATCTCTCCCTACCTCTTTCACCATCTCTCCCCTAAATCTTCTCCATCTCTCCCTAACTCTTTCACCATCTCTCCCTAACTCTTTCACCATCTCTCTCTAACTCTTTCACCATCTCTCCCTAACCTTTCACCATCTCTCCCTAACTCTTTCACCATCTCTCCTAACTCTTTCACCATCTCTCCCTAACTCTTTCACCATCTCTCCCAAACTCTTTCACCATCTCTCCCTAACTCTTTCACCATCTCTCCCTAACTCTTTCACCATCTCTCTCTAACTCTTTCACCATCTCTCCCTAACTCTTTCACCATCTCTCCCTAACTCTTTCACCATCTCTCCCTAACTCTTTCACCATCTCTCCCGAACTCTTTCTCCATCTCTCCCTAACTCTTTCACCATCTCTCCCTAACTCTTTCTCCATCTCTCTCTAACTCTTTCACCATCTCTCTCTAACTCTTTCACCATCTCTCCCTAACCTCTTTCACCATCTCTCCCTAACTCTTTCACCATCTCTCCCTAACTCTTTCACCATCTCTCCCTAACTCTTTCCACCATCTCTCCCAAACTCTTTCACCATCTCTCCCTAACTCTTTCACCATCTCTCCCTAACTCTTTCACCATCTCTCCCTAACTCTTTCACCATCTCTCCCTAACTCTTTCACCATCACTCCCCTAACTCCTTCACCATCTCTCCCTAACTCTTTCACCATCTCTCCCTAACTCTTTCACCATCTCTCCCTAACTCTTTCACCATCTCTCCCTAACTCTTTCACCATCTCTCCCTAACTCTTTCTCCATCTCTCCCTAACGCTTTCACCATCTCTCTCTAACTATTTCACCATCACTCCCTAACTCTTTCACCATCTCTCTCTAACTCATCTCTCCCTAACTCTTTCACCATCTCTCCCGAACTCTTTCACCATCTCTCCCTAACTCTTTCACCATCTCTCCCTAACTCTTTCACCATCACTCCCTAACTCTTTCACCATCTCTCTCTAACTCTTTCACCATCTCTCCCTAACTCTTTCACCATCTCTCCCTAACTCTTTCACCATCTCTCCCTAACTCTTTCACCATCTCTCCCTAACTCTTTCACCATCTCTCCCTAACTCTTTCACCATCTCTCCCTAACTCTTCACCATCTCTCCCTAACTCTTTCACCATCTCTCCCTAACTCTTTCACCATCTCTCCCTACCTCTTTCACCATCTCTCACTAACTCTTTCACCATCTCTCCCTAACTCTTTCACCATCTCTCCCTAACTCTTTCACCATCTCTCCCAAACGCTTTCACCATCTCTCCCTAACTCTTTCACCATCTCTCCCTAACTCTTTCACCATCTCTCCCTAACTCTTTCACCATCTCTCCCTAACTCTTTCACCATCTCTCCCTAACTCTTTCACCATCTCTCCCTAACTCTTTCACCATCTCTCTCTAACTCTTTCACCATCTCTCTCTAACTCTTTCACCATCTCTCCCTAACTCTTTCACCATCTCTCTCTAACTCTTTCGCCATCTCTCCCTACCTTTCACCATCTCTCCCTAACTCATTCACCATCTCTCTCTAACTTTTTCACCATCTCTCCCTAACACTTTCACCATCTCTTCCTAACTCTTTCACAATCTCTCCTAACTCTTTCACCATCTCTCCCTACCTCTTTCACCATCTCTCCCTAAATCTTTCTCCATCTCTCCCGAACTCTTTCACCATCTCTCCCTAACTCTTTCACCATCTCTCCTAACTCTTTCACCATCTCTCCCTACCTTTCACCATCTCTCCCTAACTCTTTCACCATCTCTCCCTAACTCTTTCACCATCTCTCCCTAACTCTTTCACCATCTCTCCTAACTCTTTCACCATCTCTCCCTAACTCTTTCACCATCTCTCCCTAACTCTTTCACCATCTCTTCTCTAACTCGTTCACCATCTCTCCCTAACACTTTCACCATCTCTCCCTAACTCTTCCACCATCTCTCCCTAACTCTTTCACCATCTCTCCCGGACTCTTTCTCCATCTCTCCCTAACTCTTTCACCATCTCTCCCTAACTCTTTCACCATCTATCTCTAACTCTTTCACCATCTCTCCCTTTCTCTTTCACCATCTCTCCCTACCTCTTTCACCATCTCTCCCTAACTCTTTCACCATCTCTCCCTAACTCTTTCACCATCTCTCCCTAACTCTTTCACCATCTCTCCCATAACGCTTTCACCATCTCTCCCTAACTCTTTCACCATCTCTCCCTAACTCTTTCACATCTCTCCCTAACTCTTTCACCATCTCTCCCTAACTCTTTCACCATCTCTCCTAACTCCTTCACCATCTCTCCCTAACTCTTTCACCATCTCTCCCTAAATCTTTCACCATCTCTCCCTAACTCTTTCACCATCTCTCCTAACTCTTTCTCCATCTCTCCCTAACGCTTTCACCATCTCTCTCTAACTCTTGCACCATCTCTCCTAACTCTTTCTACATCTCTCCCTAACCTTTCACATCTCTCCCTACCTCTTTCACCATCTCTCCCTAACTCTTTCACCATCTCTCCCTGACTCTTTCACCATCTCTCCCTAACTCTTTCACCATCTCTCTCTAACTCTTTCACCATCTCTCCCTACCTTTCACCATCTCTCCCTAACTCTTTCACCATCTCTCCCTAACTCTTTCACCATCTCTCCCTAACTCTTTCACCATCTCTCCCTAACTCTTTCACCATCTCTCCCTAACTCTTTCACCATCTCTCCCTAACTCTTTCACCATCTCTCCCTAACTCTTTCACCATCTCTCCCTAACTCTTTCACCATCTCTCCCTAACTCTTTCACCATCTCTCCCTAACTCTTTCACCATCTCTCCCTAACTCTTTCACCATCTCTCTCTAACTCTTTCACCATCTCTCCGATCCTCTTCATCTCTCCCTAAGTCTTTCACCATCTCTACCTAACTCTTTCACCATCTCTCTAACTCTTTCAACATCTTTCTCTAACTCTTTTCACCATCTCTCCCTAACTCTTTCACCATCTCTCCCTAACTCTTCACCATCTCTCCCTAACTCTTTCACCATCTCTCCCTAACTCTTTCACCATCTCTCCCTAAATCTTTCACCATCTCTCCCTAACTCTTTCACATCTCTCCTAACTCTTTCACCATCTCTCTCTAACTCTTTCACCATCTCTCCTTACTATTCACCATCTCTCTCTAACACTTTCGCCATCTCTCCCTACCTTTCACCATCTCTCCCTAACTCTTTCACATCTCTCTTAACTCTTTCACCATCTCTCCCTAACACATCTCACCATCTCTTCCTAACTCTTTCACAATCTCTCCCTAACTCTTTCACCATCTCTCCCCAACTCTTTCACCATCTCCTCTCTAACTCTTTCACCCTCTCTCCCTAACTCTTTCACGCATCTCTCCCTAACTATTTCACCATCTCTCCCTAACTCTTTCACCATCTCTCCGCTAACTCTTTCACATCTCTCCCTAACTCTTTCACCATCTCTCC